>NW_026606913.1:562500-652500 GCF_029890125.1 Rhinichthys klamathensis goyatoka | reverse complement strand
GATTGAGTGTTTGAGTGAGTGTTTGAGTGAGTATTTGAGTGAGTGAGTGTTTGTTTGAGAGAGTGAGAGTGTTTGACTGACTGAGTGATTGAGTGTTTGTTTGAGTGAGTGATTGAGTGTTCGTTTGAGTGAGTGATTGAGTGTTTGTTTGAGTGAGTGAGTGAGGGAGTGAGTGTTTGAGTGAGTGATTGAGTGTTTGTTTGAGTGAGTGAGTGAGGGAGTGAGTGTTTGAGTGAGTGATTGAGGGAGTGAGTGTTTGAGTGAGTGAGTGATCATAAACATTAGTACAGGGTCAGGTAGTAGTAGATTCCATTTTGTTATTACATGACTTCTGCGATATTCTCTTTTACCTTGACAAATGTAGCACATGTGTGTGGCTGCACACTCTACATGCATCACTGCCCCACAGGTACATGACTCCTGTTAAAACAAAACAAAGAGAAAAATCGCATATAGAATAGGGGTGTGAACCACATATACATAACAGGTTGGTAAATTATTATATACATGTCAGGTACAGAGATTATGGTATACTATATCTGAAAAGTTTCCATTCCTAATATGAGTTCTCATGGACATGCATGTGAGTGTATGGTCTGTATGCATTTTGTGTGTGTATTGACATGTAAATTATAATGATTGATTATGCTTGAATAAGATATGCAGAATATCACTTTCATATGTGAAAACCGCACTTACTGTCTTTCTCCCTGAAACATTTTTGGCACAAATTCCACATTTTTTTGTTCGATCTGTAAATACAGGATATATATATTTATAAATATATACTTGTCTTTTTTTCTTTTTTGCTTATTAAAGGTAAATATTCTCATTTTTGACCACTTGCCCCATTTCCAGTTTCATGGACTGATGAAAAGAAAAAAATGGTAAATATTTTAAAATTAAAAATTAATGCTGTTCTACCTAACCATAAAACAAACATAATTTGACTTTTTAAGCCAGTACAAAAAGCTCTGAAAATTACTTCACTGTGCACCCATGCACTTTGGTTTATGGATTAATTAATATTTTTTAATCTATACATCTAATATATATATATATATATATATATATATATATATATATATATAGCGGCCTGTTACTTTACTTTTTTGACTAACAAAGGAGACGAGTGACATGATACTTATCTCCAGTATCATTCAACAACATAGAAATATGGCAAGGGCCCAAAATTCTGAACTTTAAATATATATTTATACCTATTAATAACATTTCAATCAATAAGGCACATACCTAAAGACTGAAACAAAAGTGAGGCCAGGCGCATTCTCTCTTGTTGTATTGCAGGGCACTGGAAGGAGGTAATGCAGCCACCAGACTTCATGAATTCAGTGGCAAACTTGAAGGAAGGCAAAAGTTTTTTGACGAGAAAAAAAAGGATATTTGTCACTAAATACATAATCAGACAAGTATTTGCGCTTTAATATAACAATGTACATGGGTAGATTATATATGATAAAAGGCTTAAATTCAATTGGTTGACACATGCCTGCAGTGATTTACACTGGGTAACATAATTAACTTACTGCAAGTGTGTGGATACCACATGACACGGAATCAGTTTGCAAATTGTGTTTTGTGGTTTTAATGTTCCACTCTCCTTTCACTCCCCTTGAAGCTGCGAATGCACTGTAATTAACAAAATCACAATCACCACTAACATCCAACTCCAACAGTTAATTTTAAAATAAATATTTTGTAATCATCTACTCATACCCATGTCAGTCAAAACTGTATTTCATTTGTTGCTTCCTCGTAACAAAGCTACAGAGAGGAGTACTTATGCTAGTCATGTAAGCATGACTGTGCTAGAGTGGGTCTGTATACTGTAAATAGTGCGAGTTGTGAGGCAGTTGGTTAGAAATCGATCAGCTGTAAAAGTACTTAATGAGGCAACAGTGTTAATAATAATGCATTACATTTATATAGCGCTTTTCTCTGCACTCAAAGTGCTTTAAATGGAAGGGGGGAATCTCCTCAACCTTCACCAATGTGCAGCACAACCTGGATGATGCGACGGCAGCCATACTGCGCCAGAACGCCCACCACACACCAACCAGCATATTGGTGGTGAGGAGACAGAGTGATGAAGCCAATTACTGTATATATATATATATATATATATATATGGAGATGATTAGGAGACCATGAGAAATCGATCAGCTGTAAAAGGACTTAATGAGGCAACAGTGGGTAGGTACTGCCATTTTACATAATTTGGCCCTTGTAGTAGATTTTAGCCCATTAGATGACTGATATCACTATAGTAAACAAAACAATAAATACCTACCTCCAGTGTTGAGCAATTGCTTGGCACTGCCACTCTGTCTCTCCAAAGGAGTTGAAGTAGGTGATGCACCTTCTGTCAACATTGCAATGCTAAAACAGAAATATTTGAAGTTATAATAAGACCATAAGACACTTATTGCAATACCATTCACTCTGCCTTCTGGCCCTGACATGCTCCAAGTTCCATGGTCCAACACCGCAGAAAATTGCACCAGAATACATGATACTGACTCTCTAGAGGTGGAAGTTTGGAGTACTTTTAATAACTAGGCGTTCCAGGGACATGAAAAAAAAGACTCATGTGAGATGCAGCTCATCACGGTGTCAATCTTTTTTATTCATAATTTGAGCATGTAATAAAAATAGTTTTTTGTATTTTGCCTTAAAGTTGTAATATGTTAATCTTAACATACTTATGATGCTAGCATAACATTTTAATCAGATTTGTTAACTTTCATGGGTTTTGTGGTGTTTAAGACACATTGTTACATAAAATAGAAACATTTGGAAGTGGTGATTGGCAGATAAGTAAGATTTTTGTATAAAGACAGAAATAAATTGGAATCCACATGTGAAAATGATTTATCCTTTAAAAAGGTTTGACTCACAAAAAAGCTCCAGTGATTGCCACCCTCGAGATAAGCGCCAAACATCTCTGTTGTCCCTTTAAAAATGTTATTCTGTAATTCAGAGAAATCAATATAATCAAAGGAACCTAGTGCATATGACAATCATCTAGAATCTGATTGCTGTTTAATTAAGCTTACTGAAACCTAGTAGCAGCTATTCATTAACATAATACCTAACAAAAAAATGCAGATCAGTGACAAATCATTTAATCTTCCTTACCTTGAGAAAATAATGGCTCTTTGCCCTTTTTGATCCGTCCAGAATTTTTGTGAGTGCCTGAGAATTTACATGCACAACCCCTGGGTGATCCTGATTTAAGGTAGAGGAATAAAATATTTTCCTTTTTAACAGAGTTGAAAAAATAAATATGTTTCAAATCAATTATATACTGTACAATATGATTCAAATTATTGCTGCTAAAATTACACTTACCTTGCTAAGGACATTACATATGGAATCCATGACCTGAAAGTTTAAAGGAAAAATGTGAGGTAAAATATTTCAACTGCTCTATGTTTTGAGTCAAATAGAAATGTTGTAAGTCATTTATCATCAGTTCCTGTTCTAGACTGGACTTTTAAGGTACAAAATGCCCAGATGTCAGAGGCATGTTTTGGTGCTAGACAAGAGCTAATACACAAAGCATGCTATTTATTTCTATGCATTCCCAGTTTGTTTATATGTATTTCAGTGTTTTTCAGCATCTGACTAGAAAAAAAAAAAAAGTCTTTGTGAAACCCATGCAGAACTTCAAAACAAATTTGAAGGCTAAATGCTAGTCAGAGGCCATGGTTGTTTGTTTTAAAGTGTAAGAATTTACATAGCTTACTATAAGGATATTAAGTTACCTCGTCAGAAACCTCGTTGTCCTCCATTAAAGTTTTAAAACTTTCCACTTGTAGATTGTATGTGCTTTGCACACTTCCTATGGTGAACTTTGGCCTTTTATTTTGGAGACACCTTAATGCTTTATCATCTACAAAGATGAAAAATAATGAATAGATGCCACATTTTGCAAAGCACATTGGGCTTTCATTAACAATAAAATTGTATATAAATCAAATAAATCAATAAAAATTCAATGTTTTATTGTCAAATCAATAAAATTTAAAATGCCCATCTGATAACATTGCAAATGTATGTTTATAACAACATGCTGTGAGAAGTTGCTTCTCTTGTAGCTTCCAAAGAAGCAGCCTCTCCCCCAACCGCCAGCAAGGTATACATTGTGTTAGATTTGAAAACGTTAAAAATTAAACATGGTTTAATTACATCAAATAAGGTAAAAAAAAAAAAAAAAAAAAAACATACCTTCCATTGTGTGCTGTTATTGCCACTTGGTGTCCTTTAGTCTAAATACAGAAGCAATGATAAAGACTTATTATAAATATGATTATTTTACAGATAGGTCTACTGTGAGGTTATATCATCAGGGAAGCAATAGATGGAGCACATTTTATTATATTTTATTGATCTGGAGCGTTAACTTGAGGGTAACATATTAATATGATGGTCTGAGGACAACATCATGTAACAGAATAAATCAGAGACGACTTGAGGTCAACATATTAATATGATGGTCTGAGGACAACATCATGTAACAGAATAAATCAGTGATGACTTGAGGTTAACATATTAATATGATGGTCTGAGGACAACATCATGTAACAGAATAAATCAGAGATGACTTGAGGTCAACATATTAATATGATGGTCTAAGGACAACATCATGTAACAGAATAAATCAGTGATGACTTGAGGTTAACATATTAATATGATGGTCTGAGGACAACATCATGTAACAGAATAAATCAGTGATGACTTGAGGTTAACATATTAATATGATGGTCTGAGGACAACATCATGTAACAGAATAAATCAGTGATGACTTGAGGTTAACATATTAATATGATGGTCTAAGGACAACATCATGTAACAGAATAAATCAGTGATGACTTGAGGTTAACATATTAATATGATGGTCTGAGGACAACATCAGAAATAAGCTAATTCAAACGTTTCTCCCTGAGTCGTCTTTTTTTTTGTAGCTAGGCACACTATAAAAACTATACGTTAAACATCTAAACAGTATTTTCATCTTCTATTGTTTTTATTTTTTGAGCCAGAACGTCAGCGATGCTGATCAATTTTGCCTGGCAATTTTACTGTTAAGCACGTCAACATATGCGTTATAGCGTTATATTACTTCAATGGTGGAAAAATGCTAACGTTATTCAAAAAACAAATATGTTTAGTCATAGTAAAAGACTGCTGTTAATTAATAGGAGAATGTAAAAAGCCGTTGGTCTTACCTTGTAACTTGTGCACTTGTTGGCAGGGGTGTGTTTTTTTTGTTGTTTTTTTTTAATTTGGCGGACTCGACGGGGGGCACACGGTGATGACATCATAAACGTTGATTGGCTGAGGCAGTTGTTGTCCCAGGGTCATCATAAAGATATTGGTCTCAGGACAGCTCCCACTTGGCAAAATCAGGACGAGCATGAAATTCTGTCAATGTTCTCTCTCTCTCTCTACCCCTCCCTCTTTCTCTCTCTCTTACTCGCTCACGCGTGTACGTTATCCATTGTCCAAACTTTATGCATTTCTCGTTCATTGATGTCTTATTGTATTGTTCATTGTTGTCTATGTGTTTGTAAATACATATATCCCATGTAACCGTAGTAAATACATAAGTAGTCATGCCTCTATTAAATTAATCATATATTCATTAGATTGATGTGCTGTCTCTTTGCTCAATTTCAAGTCACTTAAGTGCCAAAGGTCTAACTTATGCTACAAGCTTTACGAATTAAAGATACTTTAAAGAGTAACGTTATGTGTTGATAGGGCGGGAAACCCAATTCTTCTGGCCAGAGAATTGCGTTTGCTGAAATCCTATAAAGTAAGATGATATTGTGGATCCCACAAATATTATCCTGACAATTGAGCTAATTCATTTTACCTGTTTGTGAAACATGGTCCGTGTAATTAACTACAATCAACTTGTGGTTAATTTCCGGGATTCACACGTATGCATGCAGGTAAAATGACAGATCCTCCCTTAGAGGGAGATTAAATTTAATGTAAGACTGATCTAATCCAAACATGTATGAATAATTATTAATTACCAATTATTAATTATGATATGCAAATTCCCCACGGATTAGATCCGCCCTGAATCCTTACAAAATTGGTGGAGAAAATGCTAAGCACACTTTAAACTTGTTTCTGAGCAAAAAAATCAGTTTTCAATCTATGTCTATATTGTGATTTAATATTGTACGTGCGCCTCGAGTGAGCGAACGCAATGCGAACTCACCGCTGCAAAATAATGTCTGACATTCCGTTTGCCATTGTTAATAACTAAAAGTAAACTGCAGTTCATAGTATTAAATTTGTCCCACAAAAGACGAAGAAACCTCTTTTGAACGACGACATTTTTAATGTTAAACTCCCCTGTCCGAACGATGTTCTTCTGTCAGGGTGAAGACAAGATTTTGTGAATCGATGCTCTTTCACTATTCTTAAAAAGGCCTTATTTTATAATCGTTAGATTAACGATAAACTCCTGGTTAAAACATTGACGTAGCTACTCAATTGTAAAAACCTAAAGCATATTTAATCATAGGTGCTATTTGATATATGTTATGGGAGTCGAAAAACAGATGAATAATTCCTGTTTTCTCTCGCACAACGCAGCGACGAATCCTGCTAGATGTGCTTGTAAAACATAGCACCGAGAAAAAAAAAATCCAACACTGAAAACATTTTTCATCATATATGCTATTTGATAAATGTTATTGGGATCCGAAAAACAGATGCCTAAATAATTCCTGTTGTCCACAATTTACGTGTAGTGCAGCGAAGAAATCCTGCCACACACTTGTGTGAAATATAGCATCGGAAAAATCCAAAACCTAAAAAACATTTTAAATCATAAAATGCTATTTGATAAATGTATTTGTATCCGAACGACAGACGTGTAATTCCTGTTGTCCCTATGTGTGTGTGTAGGAAAAATCCTGCCACGCCGTTTTGTGAAATATAGAACCGGAAAGAAATCCGTCGAGATTTAAATTCCGCACTATTTCGGATTGATGCAGCAATTGAGGCGTGTAATTCTTTGCACGCCCTCTGAGACAGTCACATGTGAAAGCAGGCGGGTTGCAATGCTACTGCCAAACGCTAGGGCGCGCCCTTGAGTTTCCCAGTATCAGACGGCCTCCACGTCCTGACTTTACCCTCCATGAGCGAGATGTCGCCATCGTGTGGACAATGGTAACAAGGTCATCCTTTCCTAAATAATTTTCTCTCAGCACCATTTCAGATTGTTCCAGTGAATTCCTGAAATTGTGTTTCTAACTTTCAATGCATGTGCAAGTTCCAGTTTTAATAACATGATTTCACTACTGACTGTGTACATTTATTTTGAATTTAGTTCAAACCACGTTTGAATTTAAAATTCAAAAGTAGGTATTAGCAGTTTCTGATGACTAATCAAATATAATGCCAACCTTCAATTTCCTACACTTATTCAAATTTGGTTTGAAACAAACAAATTTCAAATTAATTTGAAGGAAGTCAAGATTCCTGTTAGATTCCTGTCATTCCTGTCGGGAATGGTTTTATGGCTTTATTTCTATATTTCCTTTTTCAAATTATTTTTAGTAATTTTGATTCGATACGTTATGACAACTGTATCCTTACTTTCTAGAAGTTACTTAACATCTATGCATATGCTTGATTTGAATTGTAGTTAAACCAGTTTGAATGCAATTTAAATCAAGGTCTCTGTCAGCCAGATTGACCACTAGGAGGAAGTGGCCCAAACCCTTAGTGGCCCAAACACGCCACTGCAGCTTGCTTCCTCCTGTGCTCTTCCTGCTGCACTTAATCTCTTCTCTGAATGGAGGCTAGGTTGTTCCGATAATTAACATCGTCATAATTTCCTTTTTGTTTGTACCATAATTTTAGTAAAGCCGCTGCCTTCGATTTTTTTTTTCTACAATAAATAGACACTCAATTTGATTGAGATAAAGAGAGCTTTAAAGGAGAACTCTGGCGCAAAATGAACCTTTGGTCTAATTACACATTGTTACCTAGTCAACCGTTATCTGAGATTTGTTTTCATGATTATCGAATGTAAATAGTTTTATCTCTAAAAACAGTTTAGCCTATAAAGCTTTTATAACGCTAGTATATTGGGCATAGTGTGATGACAAATAAAAATCGCTTGTTAATACCACTAACAAGGCTGAAAATAGACCCACACTAACACGGTAGCATAATGAGGGTCCCTACCTTCAAACCGAAGCATTGAGAACTTTGTAAGTGTACAGACAGTTTAATAAGAAGATATTTTAAACATACAGTCAACTTCGTGTATACAGGCAGAAGCCATCTTTGAAATACAGCCTTTACCAGTCGATCTACGAACGCTGATCCAAGTGCGCTGGTGAGAATGATAAGGTGAGCGCGAACAGCAGGCTTGGATCGGCGTTCGTAGATCGACTGGTAAAGGCTGTATTTCAAAGATGGCTTGTGCCTGTATACGCGAAGTTGACTGTATGTTTAAAATATCTTCTTATTAAACTGTCTGGACACTGACAAAGTTCTCAATGCTTCGGTTTGAAGGTAGGGAGCCTCATTATGCTACCGTGCTAGTGTGGGGCTATTTTGAGCCTTGTTAGTGGTATTAACAAGCGATTTTTATTTGTCATTGATCTATGCCCAATATACTACCGTTATACTAGCTTTATAGGCTAAACTGTTTTTAGAGATAAAACTATTTACATTCGATAATCATGAAAACAAATCTCAGATAACGGTTGACTAGGTAACAATGTGTAATTAGACCAAAGGTTCATTTTGCGCCGGAGTTCTCCTTTAATTCACGTTGAGGTTCACTTGTCCTTCATCCTGTTTTGTGTTTGTAGGTAGAAATTTCTCTCGTGCTGTGGTGATCTGACAGTCATCTCTGCTTGGGGTCCAGCAAGCGGGTTCGTCTGACCTGCGTCACCAGCGCTGACTGAGCGCGAGTCTCGGACTTTCCCGTATCTCTCCGTTGGTGCGGCCCGCAACACATTACCAATTTGGCACTGCTGGTTGCGTGAGAGGGCGCACATCGGTACAGATATACGGAAGGGCCCGGGACACTGCTGTCAAGTGTTTGGGGATGACAGGAAGACCAACCACAATGCTGACTCCAACCCGAATGACCTCATTTCACCCCAGGCAAACTAGAAAAAGGTATTAAACCCATCCACTTAGTATTGGCCACAGAATCTATGAATTCCCCCGGTCATTGAAGCGTGTGGCTCCCTTCTCCTCTCCGAGCCACAAACCGCAGGCTTAGGCCTCCTCTTCCCTTGTAACACTTCCTGTGTACTATTGACGCCATTTCATTACAGACCTTTCCATCTTTGATGGTTGCATGTTACTTCAAACTTTGCTATCTTGCCACTGCTCTTTTCTGTTGTGCTCTGTTCCTTTCAGTTCACCTAGAAGACAGAGCCTACCTGAGACAACAAGGAACGCTGAATAATAGTTTGACAAACCAAGCCGATAGCATCAGCAGGTGACCACTAAGCTACCGCCCTGTTAAATTTTATTCAGGCCCATATTGACCTACCTAAATTGTCCCACCGAATGATTTAACTGTCTGCATCAGTTAACCAAAATTTTCATACACGGCATAGCCCGTATTATAGCTCGTTAAACGTAGAACGAAATTTCACTGGTCTCTCTGCGTGTGTTGTGTTCCTCTCGCCCACAGTGAAGCCAGTTTTTTCCGGTCCTACAGTCCCACAACCCGCTGGGACAACCTCGACACATGGCTGACGGCCATGATGGCTAACTTCCTGCCCGAGGACGCTAGTGACTCAGAGCCTCGAGCCAAGAGCATCGCAGACGTGGACAAGCTGACGGCGCACAAACCAAGCCAAAGCTCCCACGACAAAGACCGGTCATACACGTCAACCTCACTTGCCAGCTCATCACACAAGAACGTCTCCACGAAAGGAGCCGCATCGCCCTGGAGCACAAAGTTGCAACGCTAAGGATGCAAGCCGAGGATGACAACGACCCCTAGCTACAAGAAGGAAGTGGAAAGACTTCAAACTGCCCTGTCTGATCTTCGTCGACACACAGACCGAAGAGAGCAGTCAGAGAAAAGAACCAGAGAGGAAATCAACGAGAAACTCCGACAAAGTGACGCCCCTTGCAAAGAGCAGAGACTGAACTTAAAGAGACTCGTAAGCCACAGCCTGCGAAAGAAACTCGCAAGAGGCCCGGGCCACAACCCACAAGCTCGTTCAGCAGAGACTGAACTAAAAGAAAGAGACACTAAAGCCAAGGCCTTTAAACACTTACGCACGGGCCGAGCTGAAATCCATGAACCTGCTCAACAGAGACACGATCTCAAAGACAAACTTAACATTTGTCCACACCGAGTTGAAACACTCTTATAGACTGCAGCATGACCGGAAAAGGGGAAACACACACCACAAATTTCCCCTGACTGGTCTGCACCCTTCAGCCAAGAACCCAGAGCTGTAAAGAGGTGTTGAAAGCCCACTGTTCAAAACATCACCAGCCGCTGCGGCAGGCCTTCATTAAAGAATTCTCTGATCCAGAATCCGAAAAGACTTAAAAAAAAAAAAAAAAACACAATCTACTCTCTCTCTGAACACTACTCAGAGCTGCCTCTCGAGGGCGCCCCACCAAACCATCGCCCTGTTTACAGAAAGCCAAGACCATTCCAGCCTGGAGCGGTACCCCTCTCAACCTGCCACTGGTAAGCACAAGTCTGAGCACACATCAGACAAACACAGTGCCGCCACGTCTCAGACAGCCGAGACACTGGAGTCGCTGAAAAGCTTCTTCACAAAAGACTTTCCAAAAATTCAAGAGGTACGAGCCTTCCATCCTATGGCTGAGCATCATACCTACAGCAGCACACAGCCACCACAGCTGACAGCTGCACAGCCTGAGCGAGACAGCACAGTTTCCCTCAGCTGGGTCCGAAACCCCAAAAGACCTGATCAAAAGGGGGGGGTGGGCCCGGAAACTCTGCCTACCCATCACTCTAGACAATGAGGTGAGCCTTGAAACATGGGTAGACACCGGCTCAAACCTCACTCTAATGTCAGCTCAACTCTTTGAAAAAACTCAGTGCTAAAGCTAAGAGCGAAGATCGAACTCTTATACCCCAACTATGTGAGCTGAATGTGCAGTCGTACAGCCAGAACGACCTCCGGCTCGAACAGAGAGCTCCCACTTACCTGACAATTGGTCTGTTGAGGCCTACCCACCCGGTGCACATCTCACAAATGGACATGTACCCCTTTCCGATGGGCAAAGACCTGCTAGAATGCTCTGAGCTTTGATTAGACTTCAAACACCTGACCGTCTGGGCCCAAGTTCAAGAACCCCGCCCCTCCAGTCACACAGGTCACCAAAGCCAGACTCCAAGGTCACAGAGTTCCCAGGAACTCCAGCAGCCATCCAGGAATACACAGCCTCAGCACCAAGTCAAGGTTCAAGTTCGCGACCCTGCACCTTCCAGCTCGCCAAATACCACGCAATGCCCACTCAACGATGCGTGACCTAATGCAGAAGACCTCCTCACAAAGACTTCCTAAAACCCCACTGACTTTGAACTGCACAAACACAGTGCAAGACTCTTCTAAAAGGGTCCCTGATCAGCATAAGGACATAGAACTTTTATGAATAGACGAAAATGTGTGATCAAAGAGACACAAGACTCTGCAATAGGAAAAATTAGACCTTTATTGATTTAAAGAAAATCTCGAATAGACGTGTGAGCCTCACCTGCAAAAAGACTATGCACGACTTTTTTTTTAAAAACAAACATTTGCGACATGCTGGTTGAAATGACACTGCTAAACATTAGTTTCCATGACAATGAAGGGTTACGAGAAACACTAACTCCAAATTGAGCATACGTCCCCTGTAACGCCAGAGTGTAGGACAACTACCCCAGTTTTACATTACTGTTAACCTACAGGCGTGCTTTTGGTCGTTGCGATCCAACCAGAACACAACGTGCGATACGCATTTTGATCGCTGGCTTGTCCACATGCAGATAAAACGATAGCTGGAATTGACATCTCTACTTTAAGTAAAAAGCCTTAGATTTCCAACTAAAAGTAGCATGTTCAGCAGTAAAGCGTAAGTCTGTTTGACAAAGAAACCTCATCTCAGCAGCTTGTAGACTGTACCGATATCTATTCTGCTTTGCTTAAAAGAAATCCAAATTGTAGTATGACTAAACCTGTGTCTAACAAAGAAAGCTCAGGACAGAGTTATATCTAGGTAGACCTGGGTGACGCTCCCCTGTCTACAACTGTAAAGGCCTTACAAATTATTGTTAGATTGATGTAATTCACCTACATTTTAGCTGCATCTACAAGCCGAGAGCTACCTAGCGATCAAAACTGTTTACTCGCTGAAAAGTCAGCATTCGTGCACGAGAGGGACGTAACTATATATGCTTAGACAAGCTTTGACTTACAGCAAATCTATTACCTTACTCTGTAAACAAATAGAATAAGTTGCGTAAGATAAAGAGAAGAGTTCCATGAGTAAAATTAGCTAATGCCAAAACACATCTGCATTTTACTTAATGTAACACCGAGTCCTAGAAAGACTTAAAATATAGGTGCATCCTGTTAACCCGTTTAAACATGCATAATTCATGAAAAATGTACATACATTCGTTAGGGACTGTTGAATTGTCTGACATGCTATGGTTCCCATGACACCGACTTGTCACAGGAAGTGCTAACTTGTGATGTCACTTTGTAAACAAACCAGCCTAGGTGGCTACGTTAACCTAGCATCCCTCCAGCTTACGCTAAGCTAAACTAACCTAGCATCCAGCTAGCTCACGCTACGCTAACCTAACCTAGCATCCAGCTAGCTCAAGCTAAACTAACCTAACCTGGCGTCCATCCAGCTTATGCTAAGCTAAATAAAGACTTCTACAGTTAGCAGTTAGCATAATTTACTTGAACCCTTAATCACCGCTTGTGTTCACACAATGTAACGTATTCTAAAATACTTTCCTTAACATCGGTTAGGGTTTCTAATTATTCACTTTCCGTGTTTGCAATTCCTCTTAGCTAAAGTTTACCTTCCCTAGTTCAGGCATAGTCCTTCCTAACTGTCGGAGGATAACTTCGCAGATGACCTGTTAATTAAACTTAAGTTTAACTACATGTAAACTGTGTAGCTAGAGAAGAATTCATATAGCAATAGGGATTTTCATTGGCAGGTGACTAACCCTTCGATGGGGCACACACGGTGTGGTCTGGAACACGCAATCGCCGTAACCCACTATGAAGTGGTGACCAAGGTAAATCCAAAGTTTAGTCACTAAGGCCACTGATTATTCTCGCCTTAAGATCATTCCCGTAGTTTTGATCACTTTTATTTCTTTTCGCTTTTAATTTTTTTTTTTTTGCTCTTCGTTAATTCTTTAATTTCTTTGACTTTAAAAATAATAGCACTCAGCTATTCCCTTGGCTATTCGATCACCTATATGATTTACTTTTATTTCCTCTCTTATTCAAATGTGGTTCCAGTCCCCATAGGGCCCAGAAAGGAAACAGAGACACCTATACTTGTGATTGTGTTTATTTTCAACAAGCGCACTCATTTTTGTGACCCTGAAACACAAGTATTTCAGCACTTTACTAGGGCACAACTATAGTCCAGAGAATTGATAATAAGCATTATTCAAATAGGACAGCTGTCCTTTTTCCCCCTATCATTCACTTCGTCAAGCCGTAGTGAACCATGACTATGCCCTTTTCAGGACATACTCTCGGAACCACATAAAGTCTTGGCCTCCTAACATCCACAGCTAAGATAAGGATACAAGACACACTTCACTAGCTAGCCACACGTGAAACACCTAGCTTTATGCTACATACCTAGTGAACCCGTTAAACCGTGGTTCTGAACTTTTAGGGTAATGGATTAGTCTCTCCCCACAAGTGTGACAAAAGTCACAGAGCCCCTGCTTCACCTGACCTTAACCTTTCAGCTTACCAAAGACTATGACAAAACAATGGACACTATGAGAAACCACCTCTAACCCCTCCAACCACCCACGGACGCCGTCTGCACAAACCGACAACCGGTGCCCCAGACAACCTACGTCAACAAGCACATGCTGCGTGCACTAAACAACATTCAGCGTTCTGCACCTGATGCCATCACCGCGCCACAGCTTGTGATGCCACAGTGCAAAAGGGGGGTAATGCCAATGCATGCCGCTGCACGCCGCAGCACCAGAGACACTTGCAAGACACCGAAGCAAGTGGCATACCGGCGTTCTCAAAATGCCAATGTATGCCGCTGCACGCCGCAGCACCAGAGACACTTGCAAGACACCGAAGCAAGTGGCATACCGGCGTTCTCAAAGTGAAAAAACTGTTCTAGCCAAAAGGACGAGACTCGCTGAAATTTTTCCTCCCTTTCTCTCTTTCTCTCTCCCTTTCACTTTTACCAGGATGCCGCTGTGCCTCCAGACAACCAGAGAGCAACCGCAATCGGACATCTCACCAGGTCTGGCACCAGGACTCCTTTTCTGCCGGACCCGCACTCAGAAAGTGAATGTGCCACCTGATCCTCACAACGCCTACAGAACACACTACCCCAGCGTAACAACACAATACAGCTGGGTAGGTGCCGATGGACAAAGGACTCCCGCACTCACGCTGAGACCATGGTTGAACACATGCTCAAGCAACTTGAGAAAATGACTGTCACGCTAGCGGAGCCAGGTGGCCACAACCACCGCCGCACTGCCGAACTCTGTTTAACACTTGTATGTCCAGCATGAATGCAGCAAACCTCGCCAACGTGGGACGGCATGTAGCCGAAATTCAGACTGAGATTCCACAGATAAAAGAGCACTCACAACAGAGTGCATCCCTGCAGACCATCGACAAGACACTGAAGGGAACTGTGAATGACTTTGCTCAAACTCAGCTGGTAACAGCCCTGATGACAAACCTGCTGCAGGGGGTGAACTCCTCCATCGACAGCCTCGCCAGGGGTAGAATTCCACCGCACCTGATACCCTTAAGCCTCGTGAAAACCGTGCTGGCGTCCGCCATCACCACGCCAACTGACTCTTTACAAATACACCTTTCCTACTCTCTGGGTAGTGCCATCCCTCTCTGCGTCGACTACAAGCAGAGAAGTTGGGGGGTTTTCTCTTGAACTTGCCCATCATAGAGTCAAGCCGAATCTACCGGCTCAAGAACATTGTCAAGGTCAGATTTTGAAAAGTAACATTCACATCAAGATCCACACGCCGGACAGGGTTGACTGCAACGACGGCATCACAAAGCCGTCCTAAGCTCCGAACCCGTACGTGTGCACATTGACCAAAGAAATTCACTATCTCTGCCCTAACAAGCCTCTCCTCAGAGACAACACTGACGGAATCTGCGGGCTGCAGATCAGCGACACCCGCTGCCCTGCCGAAGCCAAGCTACGCACTCAAGGCATCAAGACCCAAGCAGAGAGTGTAAGTGACAGGCGGCTCGCTAACACTCCTGTGCGCACAGCTGCACTTACTTACGACCAGAATGACACCGACACCTGTGTCACCTCGCTCCACTAGAGCCTGTGAATCCAAGCACCGGAAAGTGCCATCCTTCACCTTGACGACCTGGCATGGTACCATCTTCCATGCAAAGAGTACAAATTAAAACTGGAAATCCCATCCTTCTCCAGGTACCACACTTTCACCCTAACTCCAGAACGGGAGTTGTGGTTTGCGAAAGGGGGGTGATCCCAGCTAATTGACATTGCTCCTATCGACCCAGCTCTCCAAGCTTTGTCTCGACTACCCATTCTGACTACCTCACCTGTTGTCCAAGCCTGGACCGCAGCCGACACTGCACGGTGTACCTCTATGGTAGTCAGACACACCCTGACACTGGGCTTGACCTTCATCCTATACAGGAGACTCAACGAGATACAAACATCTTCAGCCAAGCTCACGAAAGGTTTCGGACGAAACCCGCAAAAAGGGGGTGCCAAGTCAGAGACCAGGCCAGAGGCAGCTTCGAACCTCATAGAGCTGAATCCTCAGCCCTAATAACCACCTGCTGCATGAGTCATGATTCACCTGCCATCCGTCCATTGTGATGATTGTTGTCCGATTAAGTCCACACAGGGACTTCATCAGACAAAAAGGGGGACTGTAAGGACTGGGCCAGGGTGAATCTGAATAACTAAATACCTTCGTGCTAAAATCCCAAAGCCTTTAGCCCCAAAAGGCCTGGAACTTGAAAAAACACACACAAACACACACACACACACACACACACACACACACACACACTCAGGACAGAGCGTGGTGTCCGCTTACAAGACATTAAGACATTTTATGACATTTTTGGAATGTCCCAAAGGAACTTCTTTTCTTTAAAAGACATTCAACCAGATATATTTGACGTGTTTTTATGTGTGTCCATTTGCCCATGTCACATTGGAATAACTGTGACTTTATCATTATGCATTTTTACATTTAACTGTCTATTCCCAGTATTGTTATACATCGTTCTTGGTCTTGTTTTAATTCTCATGATCCAGCGGAATTAATCAGATACAAGAAATTACAGTAAAAGTTATGATTCTATGTGCACCAGCTTTTTGGGACAGTAAGAACCAAAACTTAACATACTGTCAGAGCCTGGGGTTCTTAGATAACAGCATTTACGACCGCACCAGGAATGTCAGAGAAGTATGTCTCTCTCTCTCTCTCTCTCTCTGAATTCTAACCAAGGAGGAGAAATGAATCCTGTATTCATATATATATGCTATTATATATCCACTTGAGAATTGTATGAACGATGTATCTAAGTTCCCTATTTCATGAGTTGCCTTTCTGTGGTTTGGTCTATGTTTCTCGACAACTCTAATTGGATAATGTTTCAATTTTTGCCAACTAATGTTTAACCAAATCCATTTGTGGCAAGTTTGGTCTCGATAAACTCCAATCTTCGTTCCCCATTTGTTAATTGACATTACATTTTGCTAAACTTTGTGACACATTAGTATTATAAGAATTGTGAAGATTCTTCTCTTAAACAACCGACGAAATTAGGGTTTCAGATGTCTCTCTCTGGAGACAAAGGGCCATAAACCCAAAGTCCCGCCTGTAAACTTCCAACCCTCTAATTGGCCAAGCCAACAGGAAGAGGCTGGATTTCTCCAAAAGTGATAAATGACGCTTCTCCCCTTCGCTCGCTCTCTTACTCCGCTGGTCTCCTCGTCTGCTGAACAATGTAGTCGTTGACTCGATTTCCCCTCGGGAAATCCCTTTTTGTTTTTTTGTTTCGTCTAAAAGTTTCGTCTTTTTCTTAAGTGTCCTACCAAGTTCACCTCCCAGGAAAGGAGGCGAACTTAGCCGATCTATTTTCTTTGGTAATGTTACCTCCAAGATTTTAAACCTCTGCTCAACACACGCGCCAAGCAGCCCACGTGACGTTTCCTCACACACAAAGGACTCAGCTCACGCGGCCAGACAGGGCCGTATAGGAATGCCTCAACACACAGAGACAGACCATAACATAACTTGTGCAAGTATAATCTCTTTATAGAGCTTCTAAGAAGTTTTAAGATGATGTTTCGTGTTGTAATCGGAGAGGTGAATGTCTTCCTGCCAATGAAATTCTGTCAATGTTCTCTCTCTCTCTCTACCCCTCCCTCTTTCTCTCTCTCTTACTCGCTCACGCATGTACGTTATCCATTGTCCAAACTTTATGCATTTCTCGTTCATTGATGTCTTATTGTATTGTTCATTGTTGTCTATGTGTTTGTAAATACATATATCCCATGTAACCGTAGTAAATACATAAGTAGTCATGCCTCTATTAAATTAATCATATATTCATTAGATTGATGTGCTGTCTCTTTGCTCAATTTCAAGTCACTTAAGTGCCAAAGGTCTAACTTATGCTACAAGCTTTACGAATTAAAGATACTTTAAAGAGTAACGTTATGTGTTGATAGGGCGGGAAACCCAATTCTTCTGGCCAGAGAATTGCGTTTGCTGAAATCCTATAAAGTAAGATGATATTGTGGATCCCACAAATATTATCCTGACAATTGAGCTAATTCATTTTACCTGTTTGTGAAACATGGTCCGTGTAATTAACTACAATCAACTTGTGGTTAATTTCCGGGATTCACACGTATGCATGCAGGTAAAATGACAGATCCTCCCTTAGAGGGAGATTAAATTTAATGTAAGACTGATCTAATCCAAACATGTATGAATAATTATTAATTACCAATTATTAATTATGATATGCAAATTCCCCACGGATTAGATCCGCCCTGAATCCTTACACCACCATAACAGACAAAGCGCTGGTCTGAGGTCCTGAAACACTGCGTTCTGTCTACATAGATGCGAAGAGCACGTACTGGACAGAGCAGTGCCAAGGCTGGGTCTGCCTCCTCCGGGGGAAGCGCTTGCAGGTTCACCACCTGGTCCCGGAAGGGAGTGGTAGGAACCTTGGGCACATATCCAAGCCGGGGTCTCAGGATCACGTGAGAGTAGGCCGGCCCGAATTACAGGCTTGCTTCGTCAACGGAGAATGCGTGCAGGTCCCATACCCTCTTGATGGAGGCCAATGCAACCAGGAGTGCTGTCTTCATTGACAGGAACTTAAGCTCCAATGATTGCAAAGGCTCAAAGGGAGCACTCTGCAGGGTAGTTAGAACCACTGAGAGGTCCCAAGAGGGAACGAGAGGAGGGCGAGTAGGATTCAGTCTCCTCGCTCCTCTCAGGAACCTGACGATCAGCACCAGTTAACGAAGAGGTTCCACTTCAGCGCATAGACGTGTCTCCTGGACGACGCTCTAGCGGAAGTGATGGTAGCCACCACCGCTGGTGGTAGGGTACTCAAACCTGCCTCGTCCCGTCCAGGAGCCACACGTGGAGGTTCCAAAGATCGGGACGAGGGTGCCATAGGGTGCCCCGTCCCTGAGAAAGGAGGTCCTTCCTCAGGGGAATCGGCCAAGGAGGTGCTGTCGCGAGGAGTACGAGTTCAGAGAACCAGGTCCAGGTGGGCCTGTACGGCGTGACCAGAATGACCTGCTCCTTGTCCTCCCTGACCTATTTGCGGCCCCGCGGCCAGCTGTGCGCCAGTGCATCCGTTTCAAACGCGCCCTCGGTCAGGGAATAATACAGGGCACAATGGGTCAAGTCGTGAGAGCCAAAGATATCTATCTGTGCGTCCCCGAACTGGTCCCAAATCAGCTGAACCGACTGGGGATGGAGTCGCCAATCACCCGGGAGGGGCTGAAGCCGTGAGAGTTCGTCGGCTGCACAGTTTCAGCGCTCCGGGGATATAAATGGCACGAAGCGACCTCAGATGCTTCTGACTCCATATGAGGAGGTGGCGGGCGAGTTGCGACATACGGCAGGAGCGTAGACCACCTTGACGGTTGATGTACGCTACAGTGGCGGTATTGTCTGATCAGACTAGTACGTGTTGATTCTTGAGCATGGCCCTGAAGCGGTGCAGAGCAAGACGTACAGCCAGCAACTCGAGGCAATTGACCAAACCCAGGGAGTGTGCGGTCACCTTCGTTGCCCGGAGAGCGAGGTCAGTGGCGGCGCGCAGCTCATCAAAGAGCCCTGGGTCTGTCCTACCCTCGTGCATGTCTCTGAGCATCTGGGCCTTGTAGACCTGCAGAGTGGCCATGGCATGCAGAGAAGCAGCTGCCTGTTCCGCCGCTCTGTAGGACTTCGCCACTAACATAGACAAAAACCTACAGGCTTTGGATGGGTGCTTAGGCTCGCCACGAGAAGAAGCACTCTGAGGACACAGTTGTATCGCAACAGAGCATTCAACCGAGGGGAGCCCAGTGTACCCACGGGCAGCTGCCCCATCGAGAGGAGGAAAGGCGGATGAAATCAACGAGCGGTCACAAGAAGACATGGGAGTCTTCCAGGGCTTCGAGACTTCATCATGCACGTCCGGGAAGAAAGGTATTGGGGCAGGCTGCAGACGGGAACCAGCAGCTGCACCCAAAAACCAATCGTCCAGCCGCGAGCGCTCGGGACAGGGTGGAGGGGTCCACTCTAACCTGATGCACGCGGGTGCCCGGGAAAGCATGGCCGTCATCTCTGGATCAGACTGAGCCACAGCCGTATTCACACCCGAAGGTGGCAGCTGTGACGAGTCGTCACTTTCAGACGAATCAGACCCATTTTGTGATGCTGCAATCGACATCGCGTCTTCCTCTGGAGCGCCAAAGGAAACCCGCGGGGCACCCGGAAATGGTCCCGCGGCAATCCCCTGAACACTCGCGGGTTGCAACACTGAAGAAGGTGCTGTGGGGCACGGACAGACAGCCGGCTCTTTGTTCCACACAGTCACCCTCAGATCATCCTGGCCACCAGCCGAAGTAGAGCCTCTCATGGAGGCGCTAGATCGGGGTGTGGATGAGGGGGCTCTCACTCTTGCGTGGTCACTGAGTCTCGATCGTAGTGTTGCAATGGTCATGTTCCCACAGAGAGAACATGAGTCATCCACGAGCGCTGCTCTAGCGTGATCAATGCCCAAACACACTAGACAGCGCTCGTGCCCATCAGAGTCGGATACAAGTCGACCGCAACGAGAAGTACACGGGCGAGGCATCTTTAAAAAGACGTGCCGCGTGCAAGCTCTATTGTGAGATAAAAACTCGTGTGCTAAAGCGCCCGCGGAGAAATACACCAACTGGCAAACCACGCACAGATTAGCAGGAAGTGTGCACTCGCCAGGAGATCGCCGTCACACCAACACTGGAGAGTTTGATTGTCTCGTAAGAAGCTGACAAAATCAGAGATGGCTAAAGGAACGACGAATTAACTTGGCTCCGAAGCGAAAACATATCTGCATGCTGCCGGCTTCCTCCTTTTATACCCACGAGGTGGGGCGGAGTTGCGCCATGCAAATTCCGCAGACCCATGGCATTTCTTTGCCACTGGCTTGTTTTGTAATACTCGAAGTTGAAACCCCCATTCGTCGTCATCCGACGGAACTCGGAGTGACAACGAAAGGGAACTCTTCGTTTTAAGCAAATCTTTGTTGTGTAAACAGCCCCTCAGGGTTTATATACACAGTGCAGACTGATCTCATGAAATGGCGTATGTATGACACGCCAATTCGTATTTTCATTTTTGGCGTGCTATCAACACGCATAATCGCTTTTCAGCGTGTTTATCAACGCCTTTGACTTAACGTTATATTACTGTATTATGTATATATAAATATATGACCTACCCCAACCCCGTCCCTAAACCTACCCGTCACTGGGGTTAATACCATTTATGAGTCTTCTCCTACCATCCTAGGAAAAGAAATATCGCTCCACAGATGTAGATATAGATTTTGCTTCGTTTCGCTCGGACATTTAACGGCGTACACATACACGCGGAATCACTCGGACATTTAATGGCGTAGACATACACGCAAAAGATTTCGGCGTGGACATACACGCGGATACCTGAAAATGCGTATAGATAACACGCCACTTGAATTGAAAGTGGCGTGTATGTTTACGCAAAGTCATGATGTCATGTTGCACAGTGAGACATAATGAACTGAAGAGAAAAGGGTGTGTGTAGCTAATTATCAACCAAGGAAAGAAACTAACTAGGAACAGGAACATAACAAATTGAAAACTAAACCATTACTGACTATACTTATTGCAATTAGATGGTAAGCAAACAATGATTTCTCGAAATCAACACATTGGATGCAGGAGAAATGGGCAGGAATAAAGATTGAAACGACTTGCTATGGCAAGTGGTCAGAGTATCTCTGAAATGGCACAGCTTCTGGGTTGCTCTTGGTCATCAGTGGTGAGAATTTAACAACCCCTTCATATTTAATTTGATATTTATACAAAATAAGAATTTTGTAAACAGTATTAATATTTATTGCTATTTTTGTTTTTTTGTACACCCCTATTTTTATTCTGTTTAATATGACAGATCAGAGTTTTGAAGAAAATTCTGGCCTCACCCCTGCCAACTCAAAGTTCAGTATCTTAATAGATTATTACCGACCTCTAGTGGTTGATCAGGAGAAGAGAGATAACGAGATTTATAGCTTCAAGAAATGTATAGCCATTTATAGCTATATTTCAGTTTGCTTCAGTGTACTCTAGTGACATTGTTCTTGTAGTCTTGACATTTTTATTTTAATCATTGTATTTTTTTTCTGCAGATCTTCAGGATTTGTGTAACTGAAATAGGAAACCGGTAATGTGAAGTCATAGCCAGGTCATGAATCACCAAAACATGCATCACCAAAATGGACAAAGGTCTACATAACTGGCGAAGAACTGGATCTGCCAGATTGTTGCATTGTAAGTAAATCTTAACTTGTAAATCTTGGTTGACATTTCCTTCTTGTCAGCACCATTGTTTTTGGGCTTCAGGAATTTTTCCATTAGTCAGTACCAGTCTGTGAACTACACAGAGAGTGGCACATATTATGAATTGATTGCCTCTTTTTGGATATAACAGAATGGTTGCTGAAAAATACTACAAAGTTTAAAGTAGGATTATTTATAAACCATTATACTGTAAAGTGTATTAATATTTAAAATTTGCTTTTGTATTTATTTTTACTTAAAGTTTTAGTAATTGTATGCGTTTGTCGTTATTCTTTTTTTAATATTACTTTTTAGCTTTAATTTTCAAATCAGTTTTAGTTTAGTACTTTCAGAACTTAAACTTATTGTATTGCAGTTATAGTTTCCAACATTTAATTTTTTTTTAAGCTTTTCATCTAATATTTATATTTTAGTTCAATTAGCTTTAGGAACAGCTTCACTACTTCCTGAACTTCAGCCAGTCCTTTGTTTCCTGTCTGTCATTATTGGACAAACTGATTAATCCAGGGCTGCGTTCAGCGCCGACAAAACGTTGCAGAACGTTTTTTAAACAGAAACGGTGATGCGTTGAACGCACTGTTGTGATGACGCAAGAGTTGCAACTACGGCAGCTGAGAAGGCTTTTTGTGTTCTTTGTGAATAATTTTCGGAGCCTGATTAAGTCGGTATAAATATGTTTAATACTACAAAAAATGCCCGATTGCCGCCCAGAACACAAGAGAACATCCCAATCGAGTGAAGGGATTTGTGGAAACTGAAATGAAGCACATCTTACCTAATAAAGACTAAAACACATCTATTTAGCCTCACACACTGACTTTATTTGTTGTTCATACTGTTTTATTAATACCCTGTATTTTCTTTCTCATTTTTAGGAAAAGCACTTTACATGCATTGTTTATTTCTATAGCCTACCAAATGTCACACACTTGCAATGAAGCTAAAAATATAACTACATCATTATGTTGATATCCTATATTTTTACAATAATACTTACGACAAACATGTCTTCTAATATCCTCAGTTGTTGCGTATCGAACATATTTGTAAATTACTTCCATTGTGCGAGTTCTCTTTAATACCGTGTGCTTTATACACATGTTGCTGCTGATTGGACTGCAGTTCTGACACACCCACCAAACAAGAGAAAACGCATCTGACCCCGTTGCACACCGGTGCACGCCGTTTCCAGGAAACATGACGTTCAACCCGGAAACCGTAGCAAAACGTTGTGCACCGTTGTGATCTTGAACATGCCCCTGGATTAATCCGTTTGTCCAATAATGACAGACAGGAAACAAAGGGCTGGCTGAAGTTCAGGAAGTAGTGAAGCTGTGCATAAAGCAAGGGGGTAATCCATCGACCGGATGTTGAAGCCCGCCGGGGGCCGCCATGTTGTAGCAGAACTTCACTTGCGTTAGCATTTCCATTGAATCCCATTCATTTTGGCGTCACTTTGACAGCGAATAACTTTACATCTGAGGCGTTTAAAGACTCCATTTGTCCATTATTTATTTCTAAAGAAACACGACAATGTATAAAGGGCTCCATTACCTTCTATGTTACATTATGGCCCCGTAGAAACAGATTTAGTAAAAATAAGCTAACGATTGCGTCATAACCACTCGACTCTCTGTCGCGCTGTACAGAAATTACCGTACAGACAGGAGGAGAAGCTCGCAGGCAATCGGGGGGACGTCCCGTCAAGGGAGAAGCCCATAGATAATGAGTCCATAAAAGCAACGGAATACTTACTCCTGCTCACTCACGCCAAAGAACTCTTTGCTCAAGTTCCCCGTCTCTGCAAGATTTACGTTGGCAATTTTCACGCACAGCTACTAGAAGATTAACGTCTGTCAGACAGGTTGCTCACGTCATCAAGCTTAGTTTGAGTCGGTTTGAGTCTGCGCGTCAGGAACGGAAGTGCTCAAAAATCGCTAAAAATGGGCTTCAACTGTCTCAACTGAGTTCCAATGAGATGGCTCTGTCCATTTCTTATACTGTCTATGGCATAAAGCCTATTAATGAATTTTAATAATATTATTATTAGTTAACAAAAAACACACTATCACTCAATATGCAAATGTTGTTGGGCCTGGCAGATATATTTTATTATTATAAATAGTTAACTTATCTTATTTTTATGTTTATTTTTTATGTATATGTCATAAGGTCAGTGTGGGATAACACATTTCAAGTAGCTATTAAAATAACTATTAAAATAACACATTACTTTTAAATTAACAAAACATTCGAGATACCTTTTTCAAATAAGTAAAGCAAGTTACTACCAAAACAAAACAAACAAACAAAAAGAAATCAAAAAGGGAATACAGCCAAAAAACAAGAGTAGCAAATACCCCTGCACAGCATGCCAGAGAGCAAGCCTGTGTTAATGACCCAAAGGCCACAGAGGACTGGGTGTGCTGTTGTCAGTGCAATTCATGGTACCACGAGAGCTGTGGAGAGGATAATGGCATCTGTGATGAAGATGGTTATATCTGCAAAGACTGCCTTTGAAGGGAATGCAGCAAAAGATATAACTGGCCTGACTGCAAATATTTTCGCACCTAGTTTTGTTTTGGTTTGTGTCAAAGATGGCTATAGTCTTTAACAAAATGTTTGACAAATATTTAACAAGCATACACATACATGCACACAAAAGACACCAACACAGAAACACCTATACAATGTTCAGTTTTTTTTAATCAAATATTCGTTCAGCTTTATATTTTATGAAATACATTTATGGTGTTGTTGCTATGGCACACTAAAGACAATAGTGTCAATTTACTTTTAATAAATTAATAATACTGTTGTTCTCTTTTATTTGGCCATTTTAACAGAACATCCTATTTAAAAAAACATACAAAAAAACATTCGATCTCATGCATAGCTAATTTGATAGCTAATATTATAAGTAATTTACCAAACCGTGGACCATTTTAGCTGACTTCACTCAGTGTATAGTGCCAGGGGTGGTTGGAAGGCAGACGAAGATGAAGAATAAAGTTCACAAATAATACTTGGACAGGCAGGGCAATACACACTAAATGTAACGTACACCGAAAAGAGAATGAATGTGAGGGATCAACTTATAAAGAAAACAAAAATGAGGATAATTAATAGGACACAGTTGAAACCAAGAACACAAACGAGGAGCGAGAAAACTGAACAAAGGAACACTAAAAGTAAAATAAACTAAAAGTCTATGAAAATAACACAAAGAGAACATAATGGTGACAAGTAGGCTATTCTGTTTGCACCTATCTTTATCTGTACATCTATACATGAATATCAGATGATGTCACCAACGTCTCCTCACTGACGTCACTCAATTCTAAAACTTGTCTTCCGCCGTCTTGAGTACCTGATTCGGCAAGATCGATGCGTCAGTCATAAGGAACTAGAGCTTATTCTCTGGCCGAGCCCGAACTTGCGGGCCGATATTTCCCGTCACTATCCTCGGGCCGGGCCCTTGATCTAGAGATGTGCACTCCCAATGCAAAAGAGTGCGGCGCGGGACTAGATTTGATGGCCGAGTGCGAGTGGCAATGCACTCTCTGTGTGTGCGCGCGTTGCAGGGAGAATAAAACGATTCGCGGGACTCCTGCAAACTAGAAATATCTATGAATAAAACATATAAAAACTAATAAATGTTTGCAGAAAAGCAACAAGAACTAAAACAAAATAGAAACGATTTACAGGCCAGAGTTTCCCTTTAAAACACGTTTGCAGCGTTGAGCGATGTAGCCAATCACAGACATGCGTGTTGATTTCTTCAACGCAAGGGCCAATCAGAAGCATTTAAGATAGACTCCCCTCACTATGGAAGCAGATTAGTCTCAAATATAATTCACGCAAAAAAACATGATTCACACATGCGTAGACAATTTCACATGCATGAAACCTAATTCACGTACACACAAAAAAAAAAATCACGTGCGTGAAAAAAAAATATATTCACAAAAAGCAATTCAGATGCGCAAAATAAAATGATATATTCATAAAATACATTTCACAAATGCAAAACACAATTCGCAGATATACAACTGTGCACAAAAACCTTTGAATGTTTAAAATGTACGAGTGTGTCCTTGAATTTGAATGTGCAAATCCTCATTCACGTACGAATCGCCTTGCATGTGTGTGTGTGTTTTTAAGACTTTCATGGCAGCGCTTTACTCGTAACACAGAGCAGTCGTACTGTTTAGCCAATCAGATTTAAGCTTATCAATCGACCAATCAGTATCACGTGAGGGCGGGCCATACCTGCATTACGTCATCAGCTTTCGACCAGTTCATGGCTGAGCAGAGGTAAGTGCAGTTAATCGTTCATTTCTGTGTTAACTCAAGTCAGAGAACAGTTGAAGCAATAGTTTATTAACTGCTGTTTAGTCCACATGTGAACATAAACATTTATTTTTAGTATTGATGGATTTTCATGTCCTGTCCACCACACATTCAACTGATGATAATGTATGTAATGACGTGCATATATATAGGAGACATGTTTTGTTTTAAACTGCATATATTATGTAGGCTAGCTTTATTGTTTCAGATTTACGAGACAGATGATGTATGAAGTTGCAGACAACCAGTACTGTGATCTTACCATTCCTACTGTAATTCTTTGAAAACAGTCATGTTGCAAGCCAGTTGTTTTGACAGTTGTTTCAACAAGAGGTTTAAAGTGATGCATTGTCACTGTATCCATTTGTCTCTCTCATTTGACTGTATGTACATGCTCTAGGAATACAGCCCTGCAATGCATGCATTATTAAATGTTCTTGTCAGAATTAAGATTTAAAGACATAGTTAAATTTGATGTACACGTTTTATTAATTTGAAAGTTTCCGAAATCCTTTGGGAATAAAATATATATAAAATGACTTGATCATGATTAATGTTTCTGTTACATATGAAGATCATGAACATTGAGTACAGAGAAATATACGTCTCTTCCAGAGTTGTGAGATCCAGTCAGAGTCTACTTTGCTTTTAAAGTATATAAACACAAGTGCAATACATCAAGTGAAAAGTGAACAAATTAATTGAGTTTAATCCAGTCATCAGTAGACCTCTCTGTTAGGACATATACGATTTTGTCCTGATATTTAAAATAGTAAAACCCTATAATACGAGAGGTGCAGACAGAGGACGTGGGAGATTAAGTGATGGTATTTGAATAGAGTTTACTGAGTAATCTTATTCGCATAATCTTAATTGCCTCTCTATGATAAGTACATTTGTCTTATCAGCATAAAATCAGATTTGCCTATTTTACTAAGCAAAGTAAAATTAATGCTTCACAATATTGTCCTGTGAGCAGGGACGTGCACAGGGGGGTTGCTCAGGTTGCCCGGGCAACTGCCCATATGCCCTTCTCGACTGACGTTGCCCTTCCAAGGGGGAATAAATAAATCGTACAATGGATGCAGAATTTCACGTAGGCCTAGATAAAAATAAAAAAAAATCGCAAAGCCTCATTCACTTCCATTCGGGCACC
The DNA here is from genome assembly GCF_029890125.1 of Rhinichthys klamathensis goyatoka. Lineage (NCBI taxonomy): Eukaryota > Metazoa > Chordata > Actinopteri > Cypriniformes > Leuciscidae > Rhinichthys > Rhinichthys klamathensis. Next base: position 624,602 of record NW_026606913.1, on the reverse strand, counting down.
GTCGCCGAAAGTGAAAGTCAGTATGGGAAGGGCAAACTCTGTTTACGTGGCTGCAGCGCTGCACGCGACCGGTGTAGCTACAAATCATGCGTAGTTGCCCAGTTACCATACGTACCATCAGAACTGAATGTACGGGAAGCCAAAAGGTTAAAAAAGGATTGTATTTTTTCACGAAATCTAAGCGTTTTTATTTTATTTTTTTATTTTTATTTTTTTTATTAGAAGCGATGTTTTTCCCCATCTGTCAGTTCAATACAGATTATTTATTTTTCAATTTAAAATTAAAATAAATAAATAATAATAATTAAAAAAACAATAAACAATATTATGAGGAACTCTTTTTCTCATGTAACCTATTTTGGTGACATTTAACATATACATTTTGTATTCTGTTTACAAAGTTGTATATCATAAACCTGTCATCTCTGACGTTTTGTAATCTTTATCAATAATAATAATACCATAATATGAGGCATTGAGTTTGGACATAAACACGGTCAGATAAGTCCATTTGTACGGGCAAAATTCAAATGAATATGTGGATTTTTATGACTCAAGTCATGCTTTTCTGTGTTATATTATTAGTAGTAGTTAAGGTGATTAGTGATTTTAATAAAGACCCTGTTATTCTCAGTCCTTCATATAGCCCGTGAGTTATAGGTTTTTTTTTTTGGAGGGAGGGGGGGGGGGGGGAGGGGGAGGGGGGGGGGGGGCTGCCCTTTTTTCAGGTCAGAGCAACTGCCCCTCAAAATTCCTGTGCACGTCCCTGCCTGTGAGACCTTAAGATGACAATAAAAAACCTTATTTAAAAACCTTGAGATGACAATACAGCACAAAACATAAGGAAATGCATGTTGAATATATTGGTAACACTCTACAATAAGATACAAAAGTGTTTGTTAATCTTTGTTAACGTTAGTTAAAAATACAGCTGTTTATTGTTAGTTTACAGTGCATTAACTAATGTTAACAAGATTTTAATGAAGTATTAGTAAATGTTGAAATTAACATTAACAAAAATAAGGCTGTTTATGTGCAGTTCATTATTAGTTCATGTTAACTAATGCAACATTATTGTAAAGTGTTACCAATTAAGACATTAATACAAAAAAAAGTATAAAAGAGAATAAAGAAATAACATGAATTAAGAAGTTTGTGACTACTATCCAGATGTCACACCAAAGGTGAGTAATCCTGAAAAATACAGGGAAACAAGTCAAGTGTTAATAATAATTTAACAACATACACAAATGGCAAATAAACACTGGGTGCTCATTAAAATAGGTCTATTCACCATTTAAAGAACAATCTCGATGAGGCCAGTGCTAAGAGAGCTAGGGTGGGTATTGACCACAGATGATTGTTTTGCAATCATTAGCGTGTTTGTTGTAGCTGTGAGAGCTGTCTGTACCTACAGCCAAAATACAACAAAACAATCATCATTCTTCTTCATTTTTGACATAATATGGGACATCTGATTACAACAGCACTTGCTTACATCAGTTAATAGTTCACTTCAACTGATCTCAAACTTCTTCAACTTCAGTTAACACAAAAATGAACGATTAACTGCACTTACCTCTGCTCAGCCATGAACTGGTCGAAAGCTGATGACGTAATGCAGGTATGGCCCGCCCTCACGTGATACTGATTGGTCGATTGATAAGCTTAAATCTGATTGGCTAAAGAGTACGACTGCTCTGTGTTACGAGTAAAGTGCTGCCAGGAAAGTCTCAAAACACACACAAACACACACACACACACACACACACACATGCAAGGCGATTCGTACGTGAATGAGGATTTGCACATTCAAATTCAAGGACACACTCGTAAATTTTAAACATTCACAGGTTTTTGTGTGCAGTTGTATATCTGCGAATTGTGTTTAGCATTTGTGAAATGTATTTTGTGAATATATATTTTTTTCACGCACGTGAATTTTGTGTGTGTGTGTGTATGTGTTGAGTGCCTCGAAATAAATGTATTAACACCGTTACTGAACTTAACGTGTCGTTCTCTTTATTCTTCCACCTCACATGTTCTTCACTTCTCTCTTTTCATTCCTGTCTTACACACCAGAGCTCCCTCTAGAGTTTTACTATAGAACACCACATATTCCTCTCTCTTAAGAACAAACATACCATAACAATGACTTATTACTAGTAACAGTAAGGACACAAGATAACAAGTATTCTTTTTCCCCTTAACTTCCTTTTGATAATATTACTCCCAACAGTATGATTTGCAGCCAGAACAAGTAGTCACCTATTAATGCAATTACAAAACACTCAAATGTAACTCTCACAAACAGTACTCGCAGAATACTCACAGAACAGCTATTCATTATTTTTCTTATAATGCAAAGACACATTATGATGTGCTAGCAATGCGTTAAATCACATGTTACATCACATAATCCTGAGTCCATGCAGGCGCATGCCTACTCCGAAAAGGCCGTCCAACTATAGGCTGTTCACTCCCTAACGATTCAGTGTTCCCAGAGTCTAACAATGACCGTTCACTTGACTCATCTGACTCTGTTCTACTTGGAACAAGTGCAGGTGCCAGGTGAGATGCATTCCAACATCGTCCATCAGACAGTCTGTATGTGTATAGTCCTTTCTTACCCACAACCTTTAGGGGTTTCCCAAATTTAGACTGGGTCTTTGGCACAATTCCTTGTCTCTTTACACGAACATAAGACCCACACTGAAATGAGACATGCTTTGCGCTGCGTTTTCGGTCACTGTACTGTTTACTTTTTGCCTGTTTCTCGCTCACATGCGAAGCCAGCTGTTGAGGTGAGAGCATTTTACCAGCAGGTGGCAAGTGAAGACCCGAAACGTTAAGTTTGGTTAACATGGGTCTCCTATACAAGAGTTCAGTTGGGGTGCACTGTGTTGTTGCATGCGGCGTTGCACGATATGCCTGCAGAAAGTCTTTGGTGAACTCCTTCCACCCTCTTCCCTCCAGTGATGCAGTTTGTAAGCTATCCTTCAAGCTGCGATTGAAACGTTCAACTTCCCCGTTTGCTCTAGGGTAATACACAGATGATGTCCTGTGTACGATTCCTCTGGCTTGCAGGAATAGCTTGAAATCATGTGAAGTGAACTGAACTCCATTGTCAGAAATCAGCTCTTTCGGGTTCCCCTCCCTACTAAACACAGTAGGCAGGAACTGTATCACAGAATGGGTGGTAGGATGTGAGACAAACGCTATCTCAGGCCACTTACTGTAATAGTCCACCAGAGTGACAACAAAGCAACAGTCCAAGGGTGCTGCGTCAAAAGGACCCATGATGTCTATGGCCACTTTTTCCCAGGCGTCAGAAGGATAGGGTACAGGTTGGAGTGGTGTTATGTGTGTGACAGCAGATTTGTCATGTAACTGGCATGTAACACAAGATTTCACAGCCATTTCCACTTGTGCATCCATGCCAGGCCACCAGTAGAGTTCTCTCAGCCTCCTTTTTGTCCTCACAATGCCTTGATGTGTGTCATGCGCAAGCGCGATGAACTTGGGCTGGAGACATTCTGGAACTAGGAGGCGGCTGGTCCCCCGCACCACACATCCATCCTGGAGTGAAAGTTCATGCCGTATTTGAAAATATGGCCGTAAAACACAATCCAGTGCCTTTGCACACTTCGGCCATTTTGAAGTGAGAAATCTGCGTAGCTCGGCTTGAATAGGACAAGAATTGCATGCTGCTTTGAACTCAGAGCTGGTTATTGCAGTGATTGTGGAAGTGAGTGCTACAACTTCAACATCATGTTCCAAACTCAGTACTAGGCAGCGGTAAGCGAGATAAACAGTCTGCAGTCACATTCTCACGTCCTGGTTTATACTGAATGTCATAGGTAAATGCCATCAGCCTAGCTGACCATCTGGCTATGCGCATACCTGCTCTGCCTTGACCCTTAGATGTTAGAAGAGTGGTCAGTGGGCTGTGATCTGTCCGCAGTATGAAGTATCGTCCCCACAGGTAGGTCCTCCATCTCTCTGTGGCCCAAACACATGCTAGTGCTTCTTTTTCTACCGTGGAGTACTTCCTCTCTGCTGCCGTAAGGGTGCGTGAGGCAAATGCCACTGTTCTCTCTGTGTTGTCTGCATGCAGCTGGGTAAGAACACCTCCTACTCCATAGTCTGAGGCATCTGTGGTCACAATAGTGGTTAGCTCTATATTGAAAAGTGTGAGGGCAGCACTATTCATGATCAGACTTTTTACAGACTCAAAGCTCTCCTGAGCCTCAGGTGACCAAATGAACGGAACAGAGCCGCGTAAAAGCATGCGCAGTGGCTCCACCACGGTAGCGAAGTTTGGTATAAATTTAGAATACCATGACGTAATACCCAGAAATGAACGAAGACTAACCTTGTCAGCAGGAGGTGGGGCATCTGCCACTGCAGAGACATGTGAAGCATCAGGCCGCAAACCCTTCTCAGACAGCGTGTGACCCAGAAATGATAGTTCTGATTGTCTGAAGTGGCACTTTGCGGTGTTCAGTTTGAGTCCTGCCTTGTTAATTCGCTGCAGCACGGATTGTAGGTTATCATCATGTTCCTCAAGTGTTGCTCCTGAGACCATGATGTCGTCTAAGTAGCAATGAGCCCCAGACTGACCTTTAAGGATTTCAGACATCATCCTCTGGAAGCAGCTTGGAGCTGAGGCCAGTCCATATGGAATCCTTTTGAAACGAAATAACCCATTATGCGTAATAAACGCAGTAAGGTTCCGACTTTCCTCGTGCAACTCAACCTGATGGTAAGCACTTTGGAGGTCTAGTGTGGAAAACACCGTAGCTCCGCACAGATTTGCCAACATCTCCTCCATATGCGGAAGAGGAAAACTGTCCACAACAATGGCTTTATTAGGCTCCCGTAAGTCGACACAAAGCCGAATACCCCCGTCTTTTTTTCTGGTGACCACTATCGGTGAGACCCACTCAGATGCATCCACAGGCTCGATTATGTCCTGTTGTACAAGCTTCTGTAATTCCTTGGACACCTCGTCACGGATTGAGAAAGGCAAGCGCCTCAGTTTCTGCTGAATGGACTGAACCTCAGGCCGAATCTTGACACGATGCACAAATCCTCTTGCACATCCCAATCTGTTTTCTGAACTTGCAGCTACAGACGAGACAGACTGCGCACACTGAGCTGTACTGACCTGGCCACCACATAATTGTAAACACAGTCCTGTAAGAAGATCTCTGCCCAGCACAGCTGAGCCCTTTTGTACAATGTATAGGTCTGCAGTAGTGCAACGGTCACCGTATGAGATACTGGCTGGTAAACATCCTTTCACATCATGTAGAAAAGGGAATCCAAGGCACTCTTCTTTAGAAAATTAAAAAGCCTTTATTAAACTGGCTCTATCATGATTGAAAAAATTATTAAAACATGTGGGGGAAAATACAACCCACGCGTAGCGGCACAACCAGCCTTCTTCAGGGTATATTTTCCAAACAAACAATTTCCTCATTTATAGATGCTAATTGGGAACACCTGATTGACAAATAGCCTGCACATACAGAGAAGGTCCACTAGGAGGTAGTACAAAAAAATAAAAATAAAAATAAACATCACAGAAAAGGGCTGAAATCTATTTCTTCATTTAAACCAGGATATACTGTGGCCTGTAATTCATATTTATAAAATGTTTCTCTCTGTAGAAGTAATTTTAATCGGTCACCACCCCGAATACTCTTTTTGATTGTTTCTAAACCCTCAACCATTAGACCTTCTGGGTTGTTATTGTGCACGTTTTGGAAGTGTTTTGCCATAGGATAATCTAAATGGGCTTTTCTAATGGCATTCTTATGCTCAGATACTCTGTCTTTAAGACGTCTCTTGGTCCGGCCTACATAAAAGCATCCACATATGCATGATAACCTATATATCACGAAAGTGGTATTGCAATTAATGAATGTCTTTATGTCATACTTTTTATCTGTCTTAAAATTAAAGAATTCTTTACATACTTTAATATTAGAGCAATGATTACAAGACCCACATTTGTAAACTCCTTTTAAATGTGTGTTAAACCAAGTGGTCCGTTTTTCGGCAGGAAGATGGCTAGATACTAGCTTATCTCGTAGAGTTGGAGCCCTCTTGAAACTTATTTTTGGAGATGCAGAAAATACTTCTCTAAGAACAGGATCACTCTTAATAAGATTCCAATTAGAATATATAATTCTTTTTATGGAATTGGCCAAGGAGCTATATTCTGTCACAAAATAGGCCTGATTTTGTAAAGCGGATGGTTTTTTCTTCTTCTGGAATAACTCTGGTCTAGAGATGGCCTGGGCTTTCTTATAAGCATTTTGTATAATTTCTGTATGATAGCCCCTTTCTAAAAATCGGTTGGACAGAATTTTAGCTTGCACTTCATATTCGTTATCTGTATCACAAATCCGTCTAAGACGTTGAAACTGGCCAAAAGGTATGTTATTCTTTAGCCAATTTGGATGGAAACTATCTGCTTTTAACATGGTGTTCCTATCAGTTGTTTTGCGATATAGAGTAGTGTGGAGTTTCCCATCTTTACCAATAGAAATGGTTAGATCTAAGAAGTTAATAGTCGTTTTGGAATGTTCCATACACAATTTTATATTCCTATCATTATTGTTCAAGTACTCATAAAATTGTAACAATTCATCAAAAGAACCTCCCCAAATCAAAAGAATATCATCAATATACCTCCCCCACCATTTAATCTTGTCAATATACCTGTGTGGATAGACGAGATCACTCTCCCACCAACCTAAAAAAAAGGTTAGCATAGTTAGGGGCAAAACATGCACCCATCGCAGTGCCCTGAACTTGAATATACATTTGGTCCTGGAAAAGGAAAACATTGTTCTTAAGTGTCCATTCGGTAAGCTGAACGATGAACTCGGAGGGAGGCAAAGAGTCTGTAGGTCCATTGGTCAGGAAATGTTGTAAAGCTTTTAGTCCATCATTGTGAACAATATTTGTATAAAGAGATTCCACATCCAATGTGACTAGGAAACAGTCATCAGGAACTTTCATATCGTTTAATAGGTCTAATGGTCATATCGTTTAAAGGTCTAATGGTTGAGGGTTTAGAAACAATCAAAAAGAGTATTCGGGGTGGTGAACGATTAAAATTACTTCTACAGAGAGAAACAGTTTATATATATGAATTACAGGCCACAGTATATCCTGGTTTAAATGAAGAAATAGATTTCAGACCTTTTCTGTGATGTTTTTTTTTTTTTTTTTTTACTACCTCCTAGTGGACCTTCTCTGTATGTGCAGGCTATTTTGTCAATCAGGTGTTCCCAATTAGCATCTATAAATGAGGAAATTGTTGTTTGGAAAATATACCCTGAAGAAGGCTGGTTGTGCCGCTACGCGTGGGTTGTATTTTCCCCCACATGTTTTAATCATTTTTTCAATCATGATAGAGCCAGTTTAATAAAGGCTTTTTAATTTTCTAAAGAAGAGTGCCTTGGATTCCCTTTTCTACATGACATTGAACTCTCGACCCCAAAGAGCACCTTCTAATACTTTTTTTGAACTCCTTGAGCACCCTGGACTTTTTGTCTCTATCCTTTCACATCAATTACATCACCCCCAAAACTAACTAGACCGAGTTTCGGTGGTGAGAGGGGTGCTTGACTGAACGATCCAGTGTAAATTGACATTGGTAGTATAGACACAGCTGATCTACTATCTACCATTAGCTGAATGTCCCGTTTTTGTCCTGTGCTTATGCGTATTTGTACTGTACACATTATTTTGCCACAGTCACGAGCAGAATGTTCAACATTTAACACAGTCACTTCAGGCACTGTAATTTCACTCACCCGTTTGTTTCCACGGCATGCCTTAGCGTAATGTCCTTTTTTGATACAGTTCCTGCACACTGCGTCCTTAGCAGGACATCCAGGAAAATTAGCTGCGTGTTGCTCAGAGCCACAGCGGTAGCAAGTAAGTGCACGGACGGGTTTGGATGGTCCGCGCATCGCGTCGGCATTATGTTTGCTCCATCGGGGCCTGTTATGTTGTTGAACTGCTTGTACTGAGTTGTCGGATGATGCTATCATCGCTTTGGCTTCCGCTGTAGCAATTTCAATTTGCTGGGCGACAGTCACAGCTTTTTTAAGGTCGAGTGGTACTTCCAACAGCAGCCGTTCTCTGACGCGCGTTGAATTAGTCTTTTCAACCAGCTGATCGCGTATCATCTCATCCTCCATAGCGCCGAATTCGCAGGTGGCAGCCAGTTCACGGAGAGCAGCAATATACTGGTCTGTGGATTCGCCCGCGCGTTGACTGCGTTGCCGGAAGCGATAACGTTCAGCGACCACGTTAACTTTAGGAATGAAAAAGGATTTCACTCAAAGCAGAAGCGTACGTATCATCTCCCTGTTGACTCACATTCAGAGTGTAGAACAATCTTTGCCCTTCGGCTCCGAGGCAGTGTATCAGCAGAGCACGCTTCCTAGCATTAGATAGCTCCTCTCCCAGGACCATCAAGAAATTGTCGAAAGTTTTAATCCATGCCGTGAACGGGATCGGCGGTTCTCCCGGTGTTTGCAGGAACGGGGTGGGTTGGCTCAAACTCAAAGCCATCCTCGTCGCCAATATGTTGAGTGCCTCGAAATAAATGTATTAACACCGTTACTGAACTTAACGTGTCGTTCTCTTTATTCTTCCACCTCACATGTTCTTCACTTCTCTCTTTTCATTCCTGTCTTACACACCAGAGCTCCCTCTAGAGGTTTACTATAGAACACCACAGTATGTGAATTAGGTTTCATGCATGTGAAATTGTCTACGCATGTGTGAATCATGTTTTTTTGCGTGAATTATATTTGAGACTAATCTGCTAACATACCTCACTGCTCAAAACCTCTATGCTCAAAACTGACTTTTTGTTCAGAGCTCTGTATGCTGACAAATCCTCTAATAACTAACAAAGTGTATATATTATGAAAGATTCATTGTGCAGTCAGCTTAATTGATATTAACAGAGATGTGAGATCGCGATTAACTGTTGAATATATAAAAGTCAATACTCTGGATGGCAAGTGGAAAATAGTCCACCCAGTATATGTAAGCTACATGTTTATATTGAATAGCTTGTCAACTGACTAAATACTTACTCATCCGAAATTCTATCCACGGCTGGATCAAGTCGCTCTTCAAAATACAAACGGTCGTCATCAGAGTCGCGCTCTTCTTCTGATGAAATTGTGGATTCTTCGTCGCTAGTATCCAGTACGAGCTGAAGAGCTTCCACACCGGTGTATCGTGCCATCTTCCCAACGCACAGGTGACTGAATGATGAAACTTGAAGCCTTTAATGCATTTGCTTGGGGGCGTTTACCTGTTTTGCATAGATGGCTTAACACATTATCTTGTGAATAGCGCGCTCCGTGAGTAGGCGTGAACGAATTAAAGTAAATGAGCTCGTAATCAGCTCGACTGGAATCGCTCTATTTTCATACAGATTACAGAAGCTGAGAATATTTGTTTTTAATATAAATTACTTAATTTAAAATATGCGATCTCAAGCTTTATGCCCGTGGGTATGTTAATGTTACGGTGTTATTCATTTTTGTCATGTTTCTGGTTTGTGGTTTCTCTGTCTTTGGTCTTTTATTCAGTTTTTGCCTTGTTAATTGTAGTCTGTTATCCTAGTCATGTCATTATTAGGTCCCTTGTTTCAGGTGTGTTGTCTTGTTAGGTTGTATGGTCCGGCTTGTTGTTCTGATTTGCCCCAGCTGTGTCTTGTTCCCTGATCCCCTCTGTGTATTTAAATCCTGTCTGCTCTTTTGTTCATGGTCAGTTATTGAATGAATGTATGTTTGAATGTGCGTAGTGCGTACCACGAGTATCTTGTCTGTTCTGAGTCTGTATACAATTAAAGTCTACTGCTGCATTTAGATCCGCCTACTGCCTTTGCTTCCACGCAAATCGTAACAGAATAACTGACCCGCTAGGATCTAGACAGTATGGGTTTCATGACCACTAGACCACGCTCCACAAGCCTGTGCTTCACGTGAACCGAGTCGAGCCCGCTTTCCACGACATGCCTGAGCTTCTTCCTGCCGAGACCGACATGCCTGAGCTTCTTCCTGCCGAGATCGACATGCCTGAGGCTGAGCTTCTGTCTTCCGAACCCGCACGTCGCTTCAGCCTCGACGAACCCGAGTCAAGTGAGTCAAGTGCCGCCGAGTCAAGTGAGACCGCGCTTCCCGAGTCAAGCGAGTCAAGTGCCGCCGAGTCAAGTGAGACCGCGCTTCCCGAGTCAAGCGAGTCAATTGCCGCCGAGTCAAGTGAATCAAGTTCCGAGTCAAGTGAATCAAGTTCCGAGTCAAGTGAATCAAGTTCCGAGTCAAGTGAATCAAGTTCCAAGTCAAGTGAATCAATTTCCGAGTCAAGTGAGTTTACCGAGTCTACCGAGTCAAGTGAGTCAACTGAGTCAAGTGAGTCTACCGAGTCTACTGAGTCAAGTGAGTCTACCGAGTCTACTGAGTCAAGTGAGTCAAGTGAGTCAAGTGAGTCTACTGAGTCAAGTGAGTCTACCGAGTCTACTGAGTCAAGTGAGTCTACCGAGTCTACCGAGTCAAGTGAGTCTACTGAGTCAAGTGAGTCTACCGAGTCTACCGAGTCAAGTGAGTCTACCGAGTCTACCGAGTCAAGTGAGTCTACTGAGTCAAGCGAGTCTACCGAGTCAAGTGAGTCTACTGAGTCAAGTGAGTCTACCGAGTCTACTGAGTCAAGTGAGTCTACCGAGTCTACTGAGTCAAGTGAGTCTACCGAGTCTACCGAGTCAAGTGAGTCTACCGAGTCTACCAAGTCAAGTGAGTCAGGCCCAGTGACGCGTCGTCGCAGGAGGAGAAGGAGGTCTCGTTTGCCTCGCCAGGCTCCGAAGGGCATTCCCAGACTCCTCGCCCTGCCGGCCCCGCCTCTGCGCCTCGCCCTGCCGGCCCCGCCTCTGCGCCTCGCCCTGCCGGTCCCGCCTCTGCGCCTCGCCCTGCCGGCCCCGCCTCTGCGCCTCGCCCTGCCGGCCCCGCCTCTGCGCCTCGCCCTGCCGGCCCCGCCTCTGCGCCTCGCCCTGTCGGCCCCGCCTCTGCGCCTCGTCCTGCCTGCGCCCTTCAGGCTCCGGGAGGCCTGCCCGGAACCCATTTACCACCTGGAGGTTCCTCCCGAGGATTTCCCCAAGTATTTTTTTGGGGGGGGCAGAAGGTACTCCGTGAGGGCCATGGAGACGACATCGACATGGTCCTCACCCTCGTCTGAGTCTGCTCCGACCTGGCCACCATCTCATCGTGCTCCGCCCTGGCCTTTGCCACGCCATGCTCCACCCTGGCCTTTGCCACGCCATGCTCCACCCTGGCCTTCGCCACGCCATGCTCCACCCTGGCCTTCACCACGCCATGCTCCACCCTGGCCTTCGCCTCGTCCTGCTCCGCCCTGGCCTTCGCCTCATCCTGCTCCGCCCTGGCCGCCGTCACGTCCTGCTCCGCCCTGGAGGCTTCCTGTTCCGAGCAAGCCACGCCCTCGTCAGCCTCCAGGGCGCCCACCCTCCCGCCCCTATTTGATGTTTATTCGGCGCGGGGACACGCCTTATGGAAGGGGGGGATAATGTTACGGTGTTATTCATTTTTGTCATGTTTCTGGTTTGTGGTTTCTCTGTCTTTGGTCTTTTATTCAGTTTTTGCCTTGTTAATTGTAGTCTGTTATCCTAGTCATGTCATTATTAGGTCCCTTGTTTCAGGTGTGTTGTCTTGTTAGGTTGTATGGTCCCGCTCGTTGTTCTGATTTGCCCCAGCTGTGTCTTGTTCCCTGATCCCCTCTGTGTATTTAAATCCTGTCTGCTCTTTTGTTCATGGTCAGTTATTGAATGAATGTATGTTTGAATGTGCGTAGTGCGTACCACGAGTATCTTGTCTGTTCTGAGTCTGTATACAATTAAAGTCTACTGCTGCATTTAGATCCGCCTACTGCCTTTGCTTCCACGCAAATCGTAACAGTTTGCCTGTTTGACTGAATTTTCGTGGAGTTACAGATAATTTCCGAACGCGTTTCAAATTGGAGTTCGCTGACAGAGAGAGTGCAGAACTCGCATCATGTTCATTTTTCTTTATTTGGCGAAAAGCAAAACACTTTATTTTTATTGTGAGTATACAGAACAAAATAGAAACTGAACAGGATCGATTGATGTATAACACGAAAATGAAAGATAAAAATTAACAGAGCAGTTTGAGTTTATTTTGCATTGCTAAAAAAAAAAAAAGAGCAAAACGCAGCGCGTTTTTGGTCCCCAGAGGGTTAATGACAGTATCCAATTATGACAGTATCCAATGTGCAGCTGTGAGGGTTAATGACAGTATCCAATGTGTATCCAGTATCCACATTCTCCTCAAAACATTGGATTCATCCGTGCTGTGCCGTGTCGAGGGTGTCGAGGTACAACTCACGTAAAGTTGATAATTCCGCGAATGACTGCAATTGCAGATTTCCAACAGAGATCGCGACAAAGAGGAAAAACTGTGGACTGCAGCTTTAAATCAATATATTGTTTTATGTGAATGAGTATGCAGGATGATTTTCACATAGTTTTTAAGCAAATATTCTAGGCTAAGTAATACACTTTTCAAAAGTCTTGTGAAGAAATAATCAGTATGGGTTTCATGACCTTATTTCAGTGACAATTTTTGTTTTGTTTTTTCACAAACCACGCATAAACGTCATTATCTCAAAACTACAAACTTTTAAATACATGCTGCTTACATATTTTTGCAGCAGAGTTTGTGCTGAATACAATGTAATCAGACTTTAGCCATGAAAATGTCACAAGTAACAGAAATAAGCACAAATGTCAGAGCATGTCAGAACACCTCCAGGACCCAGAAAACACCTGAGACCCCAGAGGATTAAAATACTCTTGGGTAAGGAGGCCATAGAACAAGTATCTCCACCCATGAGAGAGTCCGGGTTCTACTGATGGAACTTCATTGTTCCAAAGAAGGATGGGGGATTGCGTCCGATATTAGATTTACGTCATCTGAATCGTTCAGTCAAGAAGCTCAAGTTCAAGATGTTGAATTTGAAGCAGATTGTGACTCAAATCAGATCAGAGGACTGGTTTGTCATGATAGATCTAAAGGATGCATACCACATATCCATCCTTCTACAACACAGGAAGTTTCTGAGGTTTGCTTTCGGGGGCGAAGCACACCAGTATCATGCTCTTCCCTTCGGCTTAGCTTTAACATTCAGCACTTTCACGAAATGTGTGGATGCGGCTTTGGCTTTGTTGAGACTCCAGGGCATTTACATGTTGAATTACATAGACGATTGGCTCATTCTAGCTCAATCGGAGCATATGCCAAGACCAAGGGGTTTTCCCAACCCACTCCGCATGATCAAGGTTACTTGCAGGTGTAACCTCGCACCATAGTGATGTGGATGAAGCCTTGGTTCTTTTCCCAAGGTCCTGTGTTAGAAGTTCATTATCATTGTGTCACGCTCATAACAGATGCATCCATCATGGGCCGGGGACCGGTTATGAAAGGCTGCTCAGCTCGGGATCTGTGGAGGAGTCATCATCTCTCATGGCACATAAATTGCCTCGAAATGATGGCTGTCTTCCTAGTGTTAAAGCATTTCCTCCCATACCTAAGAGGCCATCATGTGGGTTCCAGTGGGATCCATTTAACTGCCTGGTTGGTTCAGTGCTGGAGTTCCTGCAGGATAATCTATCCCCTCCCACACTGAAGGTTTACGTTGTGGTCATAGCTGCCTTCCATGTCTTTTGGGTGGTGTATCACTAAGAAGAAACGTTGGTGACACGTTTCTTCCATGGTGCTTTTGAGGCTGAAGCCTGCAAGTTGTACCAAAGTTCCAGCTTGGGTCCTGGCCATTGTGCTAGTGGGATTATCTACCGCTCCTTTCGAGCCTATCGAGACTGTTCCAGAAAGTTTCTGACCCTGAAAACTGTCTTCCTTCTAGCAATCACATCTCTTCAAAGAGTGGGAGACATAGTATAAAATAAAACAATAACAAAGTACACTCAAAAAAATTATATGTTGGCTTTACTTAACTTTTTTATGTAAACAGGTTCCACCGGTTCCACATAACTATGTTTCGTTAAACAAACATAATATGTTCATGTAACTTCAACATCATGGAATTTGGTCATTTTAAGCGACCCAATTAAACTCTGAGCTAATGAGTTAAGTGAATAACTGAGTGATGATTGAGCATTATTGAAGACACCTGATGTTAACAAGCAGAATCTCTGAAGGAGAAAACCGGAATGTTTAAGTCACCATTATGGAGATAAGCATTTGTTTTAGTTGGGCTCTTGACCATTAACTTATTAACTTTAGATTTTGTTTGGTTGCTGTACATGAGTTATAACAGCCGGATGAACAATAAACAAAGGTCATCTGATGGTGTTGGTTGTGTTTTAACATAATCATTACTTCAATAATGCTCAATCATAACTCAGTTATTCACTTAATTAACTCTTTAGCTCAGAGTTTAATTGGGTCACTTAAAATGACCAAATTCCATGATGTTGAAGTTACATGAACATATTATGTTTGTTTAACGAAACATAGTTATGTGGAACCGGTGGAACCTGTTTACATAAAAAAGTTAAGTAAAGCCAACATATTTTTTTGAGTGTAATCAAATAAAAGCTACCCTAAAAAAAACTTTTTTAAAAGATTTAAAAATACTAAGAGATTCTGTATTTTCGCCTGAACCTTCATCGTAAGGACGACTCGAGCAGGACATTTCTCAGTGATGCGCTACTCAGTTTGAGGTACATTATGGGATGTTGCAACTGTAATTCCTCACCATCAGCATTAACAAGTGCATGTCCATCAACAAACAGATTATTTTACTTATACTTATTTATTTACCGAGTATTTTTTTATTTATTGCGGTGAAAATTTTGAAACTGTATCAATTACAGTGCACACATTAACCGAGCTCTAGCATGAATGACTGATGTAACATAAACTTTTGTAAAACAAATCTTGCTCCATGCTTAAAGGAGAACTCCGGTCAATTTTAACATTGAGCTCATTTTTTTGTACATTTGGAGTGCTGTCAGTACAGACAAAAACGACAAAAATTGGTGTTGCCTACACCGTGTTATACTCTTTTTAAAATTCGCACCCTGTTGACTTCAATGGGGCAAGTTCTAAACCTGCTTTTAGCCTCTTAACAACCTTAATGTGTCATTACAAGTGCACAGCAATGTGAGTGGTGTTGTTAAGAGTGACCACGGTCAATCTGACTGCAGCAGATGTGAAAGATATTAATAAAAATGATGTTAATTCAGCCAGCTCACATACCTGTATTTACTTCCTGTTTTCGTTCGAAGTCCACAGTAGTCAATTGTCGAGTTCGCGCGCACGATCATTGGTAACTAATATCAGAGATCGCGCGCGCGAACTCGTGTTTAGTAAATCGTGTTAGTAAATCGTGTGAATTGGAACTCTGAGCCTTGTTCTTCTTCTTCTGCCCGCACCAGACCCGTGACACTCATCCTTGGGCAGTGAAAAAAAAAACTGGCTTTACCTTTACATTGTAGAGCACAGCTTCTTCTCGACATGATGCTATCCAGTGTCCACAGGAATCAGCTGCAGTGTTTGAGGTTCAAGTTTTCACTGGTGTCTGTGTGCGCAATAAGTGGGCGGGCAATATGCTAATGTTTCATCTTGACATCACAACGAAACGGCTTATGACTTGTTTGAAAAAAATATTCATGGTAACACTTTACAATAAGGTTAATTATTTAACTACATTAGTTAACATTAACTAAGAATGAACAATACTTATTCAGCATTTGTTATCTTTGTTAATGTTAATTTCAACATTTACAAATACTTTATTAAAATCTTGTTAACATTAGTTAATGCACTGTGAACTAACATGAACTAACAATGAACGGCTGGATTTGTATTAACTAACATTAACAAAGATGAACAAAAACAGTAACAAATGTATTGCTCATGGTTAATTCATGTTAGTTAATACATTAACTAATGTTTAATAAATAAACCTTATTGTAAAGTGTTACCATATTCATTTTATTGACACAGAGTGAGTCGACTCTTACTTTTGAAAGACAATAACTTTATATACGGTGCACTTTCAGATTTAAAACTTTGCAGGATGTTTTCATTCACTTAGATGTAATACACTACATGAAAGGTCATTTTCAAAAATCCATAATAGGGGCACTTTAAGAGTTGACCAAGTGGAAAAAATATAAATACAAAAGAGTAAAGGGCCCAAAATTGATCCCTGAGGAACGCCAGATTACACCACACCTACCTCAGACCTGCAACCACCCAGAGTAACAAACTGCTTACCATGTGAAAGGTAGGACTTAAAGCAGTTTAGTGCAGTATTAGAAACACCAAAGACAGGCTTTAAATGTGTTATTAAAAGAGAGTGATCTACAGAGTCAAAAGCGGCTCTGAGATCAAGAAAAATCAAAATGTTAAGACAGCCAGTCCTTAGTGACCGTGCTGTGGAGTTTACGGAAGCCAGATTGAAGGGGTTTAAAAAGATTGTTTGCAGTAAGATTTGAGTGTGATTGAGAAGCAATAATTAGTTCTAAATTTTTAGCAAAAGGGGAAGATTGGAAGTGGGAAATTATTAATGTTTGTATCTTCTTGGTACTTTTTTTTTTAAACGTTTAGGTTTGGTGGTAAGAGACCATTGCTAAAGGAAATAATTACAGGTGAGAAAATCTGATAATCCTTATGTGTTTGAAAGTTACTATGTCTAGTAACCTGCATTGTATCTTGCATCAAAGTTTCTGTCATTGTGAAAGTGGACTTGTTTATTATATATATTATAGTTTAAAGGAGTATATTATTTCATCATTTTGCGGAATTATTTTATTATGACAACATATCCCTATTACATTTATCCCTGGTTTCATAGACAAGGCTTGAGGCTAGTCCTAGACTAAAAAGCATGTTTGAGCTGTTTTAACAGAAAGCAACTTGCACTGACATATCTTAAAATATGTCACTGCATTGTTTTGTCTCAACATGCACAGCAGTAATGTTTTTTTCTAAGGCACGTTTATAAAAGCTACTTAAATGTTCTAATTAAACTAAGGCCTAATCCTGGCTTAATCTAAGCTGTGAAACCAAGCCATAAAGTTCAGATCATTAATTACACTCTGCAATACTCTTTATTATTATTTTTTTTCCATTTTATTTTACTCATCATTTTATTTAACACATTTTTATTATTTGTACAGCTGAAACAGGAAAACAGTATAAAGTCACAGACAGGCAATCAGAAGTCCAGACTTAGTTATATTCAATAAATATTCAGACTGGCACTCTAGTTGGAAGCAATAGTCGTGTCAATCCAGGAGCGCAGTTGGGAGATACGGGCGTAGACTCCAGGGTAACGGGTGTCACAAGAGCGGATGCCCCAGGACACAGACCCCACCAGAGTCCAGACCCCTGAACTCTCACACACCAGAGGACCACCAGAATCACCCTGTGGGAATCACACAGACACAAACACACATTTGAGATCGAAACAGCACCAAAATAGATATGGTAATGTGTTTGTCTTGGTCTCTCTTCATATACTTGGCAAGATGAGGATCCAGAGGCTCCAGCACAGATCATGGCATCAGTGATTCTGTTCTGACCCCAGATCTGTCTGCACACAGCAGAACTCGTGATGGGCAGACCTGTTTGCTGCAGGATTAGAGGACTCGCTGAAAAAAGAGAAGAAAAATGATACTGGCTGTATATAATCATATAATCAACAAATGTTAGTTGAACTTTAAAAGGAATTATTGGATTAGTGGAATGAATATATATGTTGTTATAACATCATAAATCAAAATTACATGTGACTTACATGTGGTGGCAGTTTTGCCCCATCCAGTGGTGAAGCAGCGGGTTCCAGTCAGGATGTTGATGGTTGATGGAGCCAGACATACAGGAGAGATACGGTGAGTGAAGACAACTGGAGACACAAGTTTCAGCAACGCAATGTCATTGTTGATGGTCGAGCTGCTGTAGAGCGGATGGGTGATGACCTGCACAGACAAATAAGGATGAATGGTTACTACTGAAAGCTGACTTTATAAAAGGTAAACTAAGATGTAAGCATTTTCTTATACCCTATAATTTCAGAATTTGGATGTTTTCTTTTCTGTGTTAAATTGTATAGACCTCATGTAGCCCCGCCCCTTTTCAGTGCTGCGCTCATTGTCTTTTGTCTTCCAGTCTGTATTTTCACAGTGATCGTGCGTTTTTATGAATGAACGGCTCGTTTTAAAATCTTCCCGGTCTGCTGACATTTGTTAAGACATCTGCTTTAAACATTACAATCCTCATGATAACTTTCGTTAACTTTACATCAAGTAAATCCACTTCAAAAGCTAATTAGCCTACTCCTGGACAGCAATGCCATAGACAGAGCGACCGCAAAAACGGAAGTTCAAATACAATATTCTAAAGATGGCTGTGCCCTTGTTTCTCTGGCGCATAAGGTCTATGTGTAAAAAATGTGTAAAGGCAAGTTTTAGGAGAACAATAGCATGCAGTATAGATGACTTCAAATCTATGATTAGAAAAATGGTTTCCTTTTTTTTTTTTTTTTTTACCTTTTTTTTTTACACTTTTCAACTTAATTGAGCTTTTCCAAAAAAAATTATATTGAGTTCACCAATTAAAAAACACCACTGTTTAACTTTTTAAATACAATCATTTAAAAAAGTACAAATCGAAGATTAAAATACACTTGTAACCTTTTAGATCATACCTTTGCATAAATTACAAGAGATACTGCTAGTAGTGGTACTAATAAAATATTTAAATGAACATTTAAATAAAATATTTATGATAAATAATATGTTTTGTAGTATATTGATCACTTGGTTATTACTGCATTTAAAAGAACAGAGTAAAATAACAATTAAAAATGACCAGTTATTAGATGTTTTGAAATAATATTAATCTATTCTGTATGCAATAGGTATTGGTCATAAAAAAAGCAAACTGAACTGGTCTCTTTTTTCAATGTCATCTCTGGTCCAGTAAGTTAATTCAAAATTTTTACCTTGGAAACTAGTTTGACCTGGATGGGTTCAACATTGGAGCCACGATTATGTTCTCCAAGAATGACATGATGATAGCCCACTCTAAAAAGAGAGAGATATAGAAAAAAACTAACTGTAAAAAGAAAAGAGCAACAGCATTTATTAAGCAATATTGTTTGAGACGTTTGTCAGATTAAAGACTCTTACACGACACCGCAGTGAGCAGCAGTGAGAACCCAGTTCTGGTTGATCAGGGATCCACCGCAGAAGTGGAATCCGTTGGGCTGCTGTTTCAGAGGTAAAAGCATTGAAAACATGACATATACACTATAAACCCTAACGCTCAAAATACTTAATTGGTTTGAGTAGGAAAAACTTAAATTAAACTAATTAGTTCAGTCAAATTAACTTTTATGAGTATTTAGCACTTTCTTTTTTTTTCAAGTTCACAGAATGGATATATTTTAAGTAAACTGAACTGTTTCATTGTTTTGAGTTTAATGAAATTATTTCTTTTAATTTAGACGAACTTAAGTTTAACTGAAACGGCTGGGATGTATATTTCCCAGCATGCTTTGCCGATGGCACTCGAAAGGGAGAGTAAATGCTAAAATTAAGTGTAATACAATGTTTTTTTGTGCAAGATTAATGTTAAGCGGGTGATTTAGTAATAATTAATGTTTCGTTATGCTAATTTAGAAGAATTTCTGTTAATGTTGGTTTTAGGATAGTTACCATCATGGTGACAAGTGGTGCATGAGCTTGATTTGAGAACAAATAAAACCTTTATATTGCTGCAAGTGTTACTGTATAGCATACTATTGTTAAGATGTTAACAAAATAGTATGTTAGCGAACTAGCTTGTTAAATCTAGCTAAGTTTATACTAATAAAAGTGTTCACATTGAGATTACATACAATTTTAAAGCTGCAGTCCGTAGCTTTTTTAAGTTAAAAATAATCCAAAATAATTATATTAAAAAAAACTTATTCTGCCAGTGGTCAAAACTATCTGCTTGCCATAGCTAGATTCCAAACGGTTAGCTTGTAATAAGGATTTTAATTCCAGTGGTACTGGTGGGTTTCCGCGGGAAATTCGAGCATGTCTTTGCGTCATTACGTCACACCCGTACACATAAAGAAGGAGTTTCGGCTAGCCGGCTATACTGCGCGTGACGAGATGTTTAGATGTATAGGCTTTTCTCGCAGCACTTTACATAATTAAACTTATGGCATCCAGAAAGATCCAAACAACAATCATCAGTGTCAACTGGAGATTCAGCAGTTATAAAACCCAAAAGACTTCGGACTTAAGGTGGCTAGAGAAAGAGAAAGAAACCGTCTCATGCGAACACAAGGATTTAAACATCGGCGGGGCTTTTGAAAAGTGCGTGAACTCCGTGTTTTGAAGGGGTTCAAAACGGAAGAAGAGACGGCTTTTTTCTGCTGAACAAGTAAGTTAAGACATTTCAATAGTTCAATCGTGTAACAGTACGTTTTCTTAATTCACACAGTTATGGAGTTTCCTTTGTTGTGCCTTTCTCGTTTTGCTATTATGGAGAATATGAATTCTGAACTACACAGGTAACCATAAAACACATTAAATTTAACATTAGTCACGCAATGCTGATATTGTTAACATGAACAATTTGAGAACAAAGTAGGCTATAATTTGCACGGTTGCTGTAAATCACGTTGATTAAATCTAACGAAGCTTATCATGTCGAATGCTTTTTCCCCCTTAGTTGGTCAGAACAAAAATGGATGTTACTTGTTCAGAAGACATTTTCTTATGAAAATTCGTATGTTGGTCAAACTTTCAAAAAGTGAATCTGTGATTCTGTATGACAGTATCCACACAGCGCGGTGACTGACAGCAGCACTCGCCTCAAAGCACTGTGTTCATCCGCGCTGTTTCATGCCGATTTACAACCCACGTAAAGATGATAATTCCGCGAATCACTGCAGTTACAGATTTCGAACAGAGAGATGGCGACAAAGAGGAAAAGCTACGGACTGCAGCTTTAAGTGTATGAATTAGTGTACTCAAAAATTTCAAGTTAAGAACAATTCAAATGTACAAATACAAAATTAACTTAAAAAATTTGAGGCAACTGATTGCCTTAAATTTTTTTGAGTTGTGCCAACTTACTCGGGTGTACTCTTTGACCAAATT
Source organism: Rhinichthys klamathensis goyatoka (assembly GCF_029890125.1). Classification (NCBI taxonomy): domain Eukaryota; kingdom Metazoa; phylum Chordata; class Actinopteri; order Cypriniformes; family Leuciscidae; genus Rhinichthys; species Rhinichthys klamathensis. The sequence continues at coordinate 603,343 of NW_026606913.1, read as the reverse complement.
AGGCAAATGCAGGATAAAAGCCAGCCAATAAACAGTTACCAATACACAGTTACCTGGAGAGAGACCTGCCAGGGCCAAGCACCAGAGATGGCATTCTGTCCGTTCACAATCTTGCTGCCAATCGTCTGTGGCTTAATCGCAGGCACTCCACAACCTGTAGATAAAGAACAGAAGTTCATGACACATGAAGCTCTTTATTTAGGTTTTGCATTTTGTAAATATATATGTTCACCCATAACTTTTCTTGCAAACTTCTTAAGAAGAGACTTACCCAGAGCAGAGGCCACTAGGGCAAGACATGTAATGGCGAAGATCATGATGTCGATGAGTTCGTGATGTCTCACTGTTGTACCTGTAGGTTCTCTCTCTCGCTTTTATATCATTTACAGCATCTATTAAATGCGGGACGTGATCAAGGTCCATACCAGCAGTTTCAATGATCTCATAGATGGGGAATGTTCATCGCTGGAGACAATATGCATCTCCATTGTTCAGAGCTGTTGTCTTATGTGCAAAGAGAATTAATTCTTGAAGCTGTTTTTGACCTCTGTCTATTTCCTTGTCAGGGATCATGATTTCACCTCTGTCATTGTATTTTATCAAATGTTTTGCGTGGGAAGGTTTTGTTTTTGCTGTTGTGAAATTTTATTCATTATATCATGAAAAGTGCTTCCTTAATGGATTTCTTCCTAAAAGTTTTTCAGCAATACTTGCAGTAAATGAGCTGCTTTCCCATTTGATTTGAACTAATCCTATATTCAACCTGGCAATATATTCAAGCTGATACTGTAGAGGAAGGGAGTGAAATTGTGGGATTATCTCACAGTATGATTATATCAGTTATGAGAGCTGGGCTTAAGTGAAACTTGAAGTACTGATAACATCAGTTTCTATAACACCACAAATTTAAATAAAAAAATATTAAGGACAGTCGAACACGTTCTTTTAAAGGGGTCCTATTATGGCCTTTTACGAAGTCTTGATTTTGTTTTTGGGGTGTACTAGACTAGAATATGTTTTCATGCTTGATTGTTAAAAAAATGCATTATTATTCACATATTTTACATTATTACAGCTCCTCTCTCTCCAGTCTTGTTGAATCCGTTGTTTTTGATGAAGCCCCTCTTTCAGTTCCGAAATATGAAATGTGCTGTGATTGGTTAGCTGGCCCAATATGTTGTGATTAGCAGCACTTAGCGCGTGTGTGGGTAATGTCCCGCCCCTCCATAACTGCGAGTTCTTCTCTTATGTACATTTTAATAATGGCATCAATTTCAAACCAATTTGAGCCTGATTCAGACCCTACAATGTTAAGGAACAAGAGGATCGTGCAGAACGCCTCGGGCTACGACTGTAACCCTCGTTCCCTGAGAAGGGAATCGACACATTGTGGAATGCCTTCAGCGTGACACGTCTGAAGCCTGTATGGAACTAGTCCAATAAAAGGACGCCGGATCAACGGCGTCAGCTTCTGATACGTCAAAGCTAGTCGTTGTCAGGAGTGCAGGAAGTGTGGCCGAGGGACGCAGCGTCATAACCCGAGAACTCACGCTGCGTAGAGAATCGAGAGTCTATAATGTTTTATGAAGGAGTGTGGGGAGGCCCAGCCGGAGGCATCACAGACCTCTTGGAGGGAGACCCCTTCTAGCAGGGCTTTAGAGGATGCCACTCCTCTAGTTGAGTGAGCTCTTTTCAGGAGATGCGAAGGCAAACCGCGCGCCTCGTACGCTGAAGAAATAGCCTCTACTATCCATCTGCTAATAGTTTGTTTAGAGGCAGGGGAACCCTTCTTAGGTGACCCAAAACACACAAGCAACTGGTCCGACTTCCTCCAGCCCGAGGACCTGTGTACGTAGGCATAATAGATGTAGCTTAGCTTGATCAGCCGACTCATGTGGTGGAGGATGAAATGCCTGCAAGATTATAGACCGTGCTACATTTGAAGGCACCATAGGCACATAGCCAGGTCTAGGGTGGAGAATGGCTCTCACTCTGCCAGGAGTGGACTCGAGGCAAGAGGGAGCAACAGATAGCGCCTGCAGGTCTCCCACTCTCTTTAGGGACGTAATAGCTAGCAGAAAGGCTACCTTCAGGGTTACAAATTTCTCGGACACCTCATCCAAGGGTTCGAAGGGTGCCAGGGATAGCCCTTCAAGAACCACTGCCAGGTCCCACGTCGGGACGACAGGCCTCATCCTACTAGATTCATGAAGGAAACATACTATAAGTGGGTGTCTCCCCATAGTGCCCACCCCTAGAGGAGTGTGGAAGGCAGCTATGGGTAACACATCGACCTTAAACGTGGACGGTAAGAGCCATAACATGTTGGAAAGGAATGTTTTTCAACTGATGCATATGGACTACTAACGTATACACCGAGGGATAGTTTCTTAATATGGAAAGTGGATTGTGCCATGTGTAAGCATGAGGTATTAGTTCCATTTTTAAACAATAGCAACATGTTTTTCTTCCTTACAAGGAAGTTGAAAGTCGCTGGTGTACTGTATATAAGCTCAATCTTACTGAACTATGTCAGACAAAACACTGGGAACTCATAGACCTGGCACGGATACAGCATTTCTTAAGTTTCTCTCCTTTGTTTGATATGTGTAAAGAATAAATATTTTTCTTGGCAAGATAACTGGTGTCCGCTTCTGGTTCCGTGAATCAAATAATAATGGGGGAAAAGGCTTAATTCCAAGTCTACAAACACATAAGATATTTTAAATAATGTTGTTAAACCAGACAGTGTATGGTAGCCATTGACTTCCATAGTATGTTTTTTTTTCTTACATGGAAGTGAATGGCTACTGTCTGACTACCGACAATCTTTAAAATATCTTATTTTGTGTTCAACAGAACAAAGCAACTTGATTATCGCAGCGCCAGCTAGATAGGTCGAGAGAATATACCAACAAAGTCACGTGGCGTGACGTATGCTGAGCCCTGGAGGGTAAAGCTACAGTAGCTCAGCACTCTACCTCGGTACGCCTTTCTTGCGCATTCCGAGTGACTGAGAACTCTGGCGGTCATCCAGAATTCACAGAACCACAGTTACATGCGTAACTAGCGTTCTGTTTCATTCTTACACCGCCAGAGGTAGTGTAAACACTATGGATGACACATACCAACATAGTCATGAGGAATGCCACCCACCTGATGAAATCAAGCCTGCTCCAGAAGAACCGCAGAACTAACGGCATGATGAGCACCAATGTTGACCTTATAAAACCGGGCAAACGTGCATGGAGAAGCCCAGGTAGCGGCAGTGCAGATATCTACCAGGGAAACTCCTCTAAAAACAACCCATGAAGATAAAATGCCCCTAGTGGAATGGCAAGTTAGTCTCCAGGGCAGTGGTCTCCCTGCTGCCTTGTAAGCCTCTACTATTTAAAAAATGGTCTCTACTATCCAGTTTGACAACCTCTGCTTCGACACTGGAGCACCTTTCTTCACACCACCATGGCAGACAAATAACTGGTCTGACTGTCTAAATTGAACAGTAGAGTTCACATAACACTTCAATGCCCGAACAGGACACAAAAATTGGGCACTTGAATCAGACCCTGAAGAAGTCTGAAAGGAGGCCAGTTCAATGTTTACAACAACTTGAGGGTAAAAGATGACTGAATTAAAATTTTTGGGTGAACTATCCCTTTAATATCTGCTTACACTTTATTTTGATGGTCCCCATCCATCAGACTGACTATAAGTGACTTTACAAGTACGTGTTAACTTATTCTACTAACCCTAACCCTAACCTAACATTCTACTACTACTCTGAGAGTAAGTTGACATGTATTTGTAAAGTTACTTATGTCCAAAGTTGACTATCGAGATAAAATGTAACCAAAATCATTTTGATCCGAGCTGAATTAAATGCTAGCTGTTTAGGCTTTATTTTGATATTAATGTTGTTAACATTATAATGTGTACAATATACTCGGTTCAGTTTGTTCACAATGCAGGTAAAGACAATAAAGGCTCTTTAAACTTCCTCACAATACACAATGCAATACACAATACACAATGAGATACTTAACCACTGAGAAACCTGAGAAAAACCCTGCTTCATTGTTTCATTCATTCACACTTCTGAGCATGTAAGAGAAAATCTGTCTGCTCAGAGACGTGGAAGAAAATTACTGCCAAAGAATTTATATATTTATCATGTCTCTCTCAGTTCTTTTTTCAAACCATCAAAAAACAGAAAAAGGATGTGGCTCATCTAATCCAAAATTACATATTTTGACCCAGCTTGATTTGTTGCCAATGTGACTCAAAATCTTTTAGTTGAGTTACCAAAACTGCCAGCCTATTTTTTTTCTTCATTTTTTTTTTCATATTGCAACTGGTTAGAATATGCTTAAGTTTATCCATCTTCATGCCTTAGTGTTTGTATGGGAACATCATGTGCATGTTAAAAATGTTATGTAAGATGATAAACATTATACCAGATCTGTATTTATAAACAGAGCTGTCACTCATTTTTAATTGTTATTTCTATCTTTCAAAAGAATTTTCATCTGAAGTTACAAATGGGGTGAAACAAAAGTATCATAAAGGAGCCACTAGTAGTAAACCAGAATGGTACACATTTGGATTTTTTTTCTTTGTAATTACTGTAATAAACAGTCTAATTGTGAATGATATTTTGTTCACTTATGGCTGTTTTTTTTATTTATTTTTTATGCCTCTTTTGATTTTATATAAAAAAAATAATGCTCTAAAGTTAAATTATTTTAAAATTGAGTCAGTGATCAGTGTGTTTGTGTCTGTCTACATGTGCAATTTCAACTGTTGACATGGGACATCAATGACAGTGAAGAACAGTTTGCAAGTCCACACAAAACTTTTGTTGGATCTGTTTTGACCTCACTCTGACCGTCACTACGGTCTAATAGGATGATAACCTTCGTTCCGCCTTCTCTCGAGACCTTATGTAAACAAAGTCATGCCCATGACCCCGGAAGCGGAACATCACCCACTATAAAAGGCGAGTTAAACTTCCGGCTCGTTCTCTTTACCTTTCTCGCCTATAGAGACCTGGTACAGGTAGGAACGGAATTAATATTTTTATTCACCATTCAATTCATCACCCAAGTGGTGCAGGTGCCTTGTGTCCCTGTGAATTGTGGTGTTTTATTTTTGTATTATCTGTGCAATCACTTATTTCTTGCTGTATGTGCTTGAATTGTGATTAGTTTATCATTGGTGTTGAGGCTAGTTTCTACACTAGCCATTCAATGTTCAATGCAAGCACTCAATTCATGTTATACCCTATGTGCTTATGAATTGAGAATTATTTTATGGTACTATTCAGATATTCTGAGACTAGTTTCTAAACATACTAGCCATTCAATATTATGGGTTATTTCTGTTTTTTTTTTCAGAGTATCCATCAATAACCTAGTGAATATAGTTCATTACCAAATTTTGGTGAGTATTGTGCCTTTTGAGCCCTATATCACTGTTCGCAGCTGTTGGGGTTTGATATAGGCCTGGTAAATACGTTTGCGTACTAGTGCAGGTCATTTTTGCTTTGAGTGGGCTTGATATATCCTTCACGGCTGTACGCAGTCAGTGGGATTGTGTGTGGCATGGCCTCTCATTGCTGCCGATATTGCCAATCACCAATGGACCCTCGTGATGGGCATAGGGAATGCCCTTCATGCCTGGGGATGGCTCCATTAAGAGAGGATGTGGATAATCCCTGCAGTGCGGCTTGTGACCTGCCCAGAGGGGAACAACTTCACCGCGCTAATAGAGTATGCAGTTCTGTACCTGAGCGTGGTAGGAAAAGGGAACGCTCATCGGACAGGCATAGTCATAAGCGTTCTCGCAAGCACTCACGCGGTGGCCATTAACCACACCGATCAAGCCATGAGAAGGTGGTGGAAGTGGCTAAACCCCCAACTCCTGCTCCACCAGCAGAGGGTACCAACACAGACACTCAACTACAGATCCTGGCTGCTATTCAGAGTTTAGCACAGAGGATGGACAGAGTTGAAGCCCGTCACTCATTTTCACCATCACTACCTCCTGGTCAGGAAGGCGTTCCTCCACCTGCACAGCAGGGTAATCCTGACACTGACACAGAAGATGCTGATGTATTATCCCTTCGTGCTCCCCACTCACTAGTTGATAATGCGCAGAAGGAGGGAGCCAAGGAAAGGGACCCCATTCAGATTCTGCCGAAGTGGATGGCGAATCAACAGGGAGGGAGGATTTTCCAGCAAATACTCTTGTGGCTAGAGTATTTAGTGCAGCAAAAATTCGTTGTTTGCAGCCTTCTGTGCCTGACCCAGCTCCCGTCGGGGGTGTCTGGAAAGGCATACCTCAGACTAATTCTCCATCTTGCATTACAGTGGCAGATGATTATACCTCAATGTTGAGGACAACATGGAAGAAACCATCTCAGAAGCCTCAATTCAATGCAGGCTGCAGACGGTTGGCCAATGCCTGTTACCCAAAAGAAACTGGTCAGGGGGACATGCCACCAGTAGAACAAGAAATAGCATCATGGACAACACTGGGACCAGCTTATGCATCTGCTAACCCTCGCTGTCCCAAGAAGGAGTGTGCGAAAACTGATAGTCTGATCTCAAGATTCTTTAATGCCACTGCACGTGCAGCTCGTACAGGTAATACTTTGGCTATCCTCTTAGCAGCCTTACGGAAAACAGTAAGTGCGGATGACCAGGATTCTAGGAACCTTGTTGATTCTGCTCTGGCAGCCCACTCACAATTGACCCGTGATGTGGGGGACGCTATGTCTTCGGCTGTTTTATGTCGTAGACAGATATGGCTGGCACAAACCTCTTTGCCAGAGACCATACGAAGCGAACTAATGAATTTGCCAGTAATTCCCGGTCACGTTTTTAATTCAAATTCTCAGGAGGTGCTGGATAAGGCGAGCGCTCCATTGCAACGAGAGAAGCTGTTCAGCGGGATTGCCATAAACCAGCTCCAGTCTTCAGACCAAGGGCTCGAGAAACACAAAGGCTGCAGCAACCTGCCTGGTCTAGACGCACGAGTGGCAATCTGGTTAGTGTTCAAGGGCAGAGCTTTCGTGGCCAAAGACAAAATCCTGCCACTTATCCCCAGAGGAGATTTCAGTCCCGTGGGGGAGCCCAACAGAGAGGTTCACGAAAGGGTACAGGACGTGATGGCGGACCTGCATAGGGGTCAGGGGCTGGCCGTCGACTGTTCCTCTCAACTTTCAGGGGCCAGTTGGGAGAGAGTGATCTCAGACCAGTGGGTTTTATCCACAATAACTCACGGTTATCGGCTACAGTTTCGACGTCGACCCCCCCCCCCCCCCCCCCCCCCAGTTTTCAAGGGTCAGAATGACTATTGTCAAGGACCCACTATTGGAGCCCGTATTGAGGGAAGAGGTGCAAGCTCTTTTACAAAAAGGAGCAATCACAAAGGTTCCCTTCAACGCACAGCAAACTGGGTTTTATTTAACCTATTTCATAATTCCAAAAAAAGATGGCTGTCATCGTCCCATTCTAGTTCTACCGGAAAGACTCGGGAGAATAAATACTGTAACAATAAATACATTTATTGATAGCCCAGCAAGCAATAAAGTTCTTTGGCGTAGGCCCCGTCCATAGCTCGCAATCCGAGGGTCCGGACTCTGCATTTCCTGCCTGAAGACGAAGGCAGGGGCGCAGTCGACCCCCTGTGAGGTATAGGAAGGGACCTGCGCCCCTGCCTTCCAGTAAGGGCATTACGCACTTATGTTAATTTTACTCAGACCTTGAGGAAGTCTGCTTTTTGTTTGCTATGGGAGGGCCAAACTAGGGTGTCCACTTTCTAAGCAACGTTTATCACATTGGTTGGTTGAGGTTATTTCCCAGGCTTATACAGGAAGTGGGTTACCAGTTCCTATGGGAATACGGACCCACTCAACCAGAAGTGTAACTACTTCTTGGGCTGCGCTAAAAGGAGTTTCAGTGGGGGAGATTTGTGCTGCAGCATCATGGTCTACACCATGTACATTTTCAAAATTTTACAGAGTCGACGTAACTAGCACAGCGCCTGTCAGCACTGCAGTTTTGATGTCGGTAGCCCAGCGAGGTTTGGATAGTTCAGAGTCTGTAGTTCCTCGCGACCCTGTTGACATGAGTCATCCTATTAGACCGTAGTGACGTCAGAGTGAGGTCGAAACAGATCGTAAGTTATGAATATAACTATGGATCTGTGAGACCGAAGGATGACCGTCACTATCCTTGTCGCTCGGAACACTGGGGCGTTCGAGGTAAGAGAACGAGCCGGAAATTTAACTCGCCTTAACTGACGTTCCGCTTCCGGGGTCATGGGCATGACTTTGTTTACATAAGGTCTCGAGAGAAGGTGGAACGAAGATTATCATCCTATTAGACCGTAGTGACGGTCATCCTTCGGTCTCACAGATCCATAGTTATATTCATAACTTACGATTTCACATGGCACAAAAATATTTGTAATGGGACATGGTTGGCGGGCTACAAGTCCCATCAGCCCTAGCGCTATATAATGCTCTCTCGCTTCCTTTCCTTGATTGTGATTTATGGATGAATGGATGTCACGGCACATCTAAAACGTCAAATTATAGTAGGTAGATAGATTAGTTTGCTCTCTTGCTTCCTCTCTACTTCAATATGGAGATTATGGAGAAAAAACTCAGCTCACCAGCTACTAGAGAAACACCCGAGTCTGTTTTTGATATTTTAAGAGACTTATACAGTATGTAGGGAGACAGACATTTGTGCAATTACAACAGAGGTTTTCTGAACGAAAACAAAAAGTTGAATCATTACTGAATTTTCCCATGCTTTGATGTCCTTGATGGGGCGTGGGTAGAGATTTCATGTTTAGATACAGGGTCAATGGTGAACACTGTAACTGAGTCATTCTTTGAGAAGCATTTCCGACAAATGGTAGATGCACTTAAAAAATTTAGTTGGCTTCTGCATAACTGTGTGCGTCTTTATGAATTACGTGAGTCCATCTATTAATTTGATTGTGTTTTTCTTTCTTTATGCCTTTTTTATGATTTACTGTCACTCTGTCAACATGTGCACTGCTGATTGATGTTGAAAAAAGCCCTTGCCTTCTTCCTGCTTCATTCATCGTTCCATATCATTTGATGTCTTCTGACCGACTCTGTTTGCTCACCAAACCTCACTCTACCTGAACCATTTCCATCACCCTACAGTTCCTACAGCTTCAATTAAAAGCAGCTAATGGTCTTAAGCTAATGTCACATAATTCCATATGTGGGATATTTTGAAACCAATGTGACTGTGCTGGGGAAAACTCTTTTAGGGCAAGGTATTTTGGTTGTAAAAGATCCTGTTGATATTTTGTTCCATCAGAGGAAATAACTGACTCCTGGCCTTTTAGGTATGAATGTGATTGGACAGTGTTACAATGATCTGTTTGAAAAACACGGCCCAGTGCTATTTTCAGCTCCACTCCACAGGTCAGAGAGGCAGAGTTAGGCTGGTGAGATGCCCTGCCACAGTGCCACCGAGCAGATTGGGCCCCTTTTCCTGGATTCATTGGTTGTGAAATTGAAAGTGCAGTCTTAACATCCTGTCCAGAATCCATCTGGCACCATGAAGTTAGTACCTGCATTGTGCCCTAAGAACATAAAAAGTTGTGCAGTGTTTTTTTTAGAACCCCAGGATTTTAATAATGGTGGGCTGTCTGCTGGAGTGTTAATATCACCTGCCCTGTTGCAATGCATACAAGGGGTAGTGCATGTACCGGTAGTTAATGTTGGCACAGAACCCTTATATTTGCCACCAAGAATTGGACTGGTTAGTTTTGTTGGTGCTGAGGTAGTCATGAAATCAGATCAATACATTGGGCCCTATTTTAACGATTTAAAACGCAAGTGTCAAGCGCAAAGCGCAAGTAACTTTGTGGGCGGATCTCGGCGCTGTTGCTATTTAACCGGCGGGATAAATGACTCTTGCGCTCGACGCAAATCTAAAAGAGGTTGGTCTGAAGTAGCTTCATTATTCATAAGTGTGGTTTGGGCGTAACGGGAAACAGACCAATGAGAGCGTCATATCACATTCCCTTTAAGAGCATGATGAACGAGGTGCGCGTGTTCCATGGCGCAATACTATTATAACGGCGCATTTACCAGGCCCGCTTCAGAATCGGTTCACAGCCTCCTCGATCGATGTTCTCGTCAGGGCCGTAAAAGAAAGAGAAGTGACATTGGGGATGGGACAAACCCACCCAAATTAGCTTCGGTTAAACATGCATATAATCATTTGGGTAAATGTGTAAGGTTTATGCCTATTTTTACCATCGTCATGGACATAACAATGATTTCCCTTGTGTTTTAATATTTTTCCTTAATAATGTATCATTTGCAAAAAGTAAAATGCATCTGTAGCTATGTTTCCATCCACACGTTTTTATCCACATTAAGTGATATCGAATGAAAAATGCCTTATGGAAACAGTAAAATTCGATTGAATTTCATGAATATCGACTCAAATGAAATACGATCGGTCTCATCGGATTTTATCTTGATCAATATAAGGCTTATGCGATAAACGCGGATGGAAACGTTATTATGGTGCAATCCATTTTGCCTAGTAAAATTTGTTCGCAAATGTTGGCTTGAATGTTGTGCAATTCGGTGAAAAAATTAATGGAAACACCTTAACAAGTCTCAAATCAATTCGATATACCAATTTGATCGCAAAACAGCATGTGACGTCATTACGCACAGGTTTTTATCCGCTTTAAAGCCGTTTGATGGAAACACACTTTCACCAGCTTTATTCGCATGAGGTTTTTTACTGAACTTCAGATAATTCGATTGACAAGTGGATGGAAACATGGCATGTGTAGATGAGAGAATCATCTACAGTGTATGCGCGTTGTTCACACTGTATTATGGCCAAGCATGCGTGCTTAAAATAGCATCTGAATGTACGCGCAACGCGCCACTGACTTTAGACTAGTTTTTTTCTGGTCAGTGGCGCAATTGTTTTCTGGAACTGCAAAATAGCACCAGGGATTGTTTGCGCCGGAACACGCATCCTTTTTTGCGCTGAACCGCCCAAGGAGCGCAAGTTCATTCAGGGAAAAGTCCGCTTTGCACGGGTGCAAAATAGGAATGATACATGCGTTGGTGTACAAAGTCAATTGCGCTGGGTGCAAGATAGGGCCCATTGTGTTTAAGGGAGATTTACCATGTGATCCTAATACTGTGACTGTTCAGTGTCAAACTATTACATCAGTGTCAAGCATCGATGTTCAAGGTTTAGAATTGCCGGGGCTTACAGAGGCTGAGGAGGAGGAAGTTAAGAGATTACTCTGATGTCTTTGCTAAGCATGATAATGACTTCAGTTTCCTTTAGTAGATGATACACCGGTTTGCCAGCGATATCATAGAATTCCTCCAGTCAGTTTGAGGCTATGAAGGCACACATAAGACAATTGTTGGACAGTCAAGTCATTAGGGAGAGTTGCAGCCCATATGACTCGCCAATTGTATTGGTGAAGAAGGATGGCTCTCTGAGAATGTGTGTCGATTATCGCCAGCTCAATGTCATAACTTGCAAGAATGTCTATACCTTACCAAGGATAGAGGAGTCACTGGATGCATTCACTGGAGCAAAGTGGTTTTCAACTTTAGACCTGGCTAGTGGTGCCAGTAGCTGAAGAAGATCGTTCTAAGACTGCCTTTTGCACTCCATTTATTCTTTGAATGTAATAGGATGCCTTTTGGGTTGTGCAACACCCAAAGTACTTTTCAAAGGTTAATTGAGCGAATTTTGGGGGATCAGAGTTTTCTGCCTTTATTGCTTTATTTGGATTATGTGATTGTCTTTTCGGCTTCCATTGAGCAACATCTTCAGCGATTTGAGCTGGTGCTGGATCGGCTGATAAAATTCAGTAAATGCTGCTTCTTTCGGCCAGATATACGTTATTTGGGGCATGTGGTCTCTTCTATAGGGGTCAGTACAGACCCAGTGAAGATATCTGCTGTTGCTAAATGGAATCGTCTGTACCGATTTAGCTCAAATGAGGGGAATATATATTTAATAATTAATCATGGTTATGATCAAGTATTGCATACATATTTTAAATTGCCCAAAAAGGGAATACATAGCCAATGTATTTGTATCTGTATATGAATAAGGAATTACAATGAATTATAATCAATTATTAATATGCAGATAGGAATAGATGAACTGTATATATGGATAATTAATTATAACGAATTATAAGTAATTATTAATATACCGATAGGCTAGAAATAGATACATTTTCAGAATAACCCTTAACAGAATTAATTTAACATCGAATAATCTGTTCGTCCACCGAACCAACCGTACGTTCTTCTTGTCAACTCTCAGGAAGGATTTGTCACGGTATACAAGTTCCTTGCTTCCTTCTCGTCTCGTGTTTATGTTGTTGTATGAGAGCACGTGTGTAGTGGGCGTGAATGTGTGTCATTCCTTGATCCGCTCCAGCTGATCATCATTTCATCACCAGCTGCAGCCGATCTCATCACACTACATATTCTCACAGTGTTCTCATCCCCGTTGTCAGATCGTTGGTAGATGTTTCCCCGTGTGGTGTTCCAGTCCAGTTCCCTTGCCGTTCCAGTGTCCGTGTTCCTGTGGGTTCGTTGTCTCGGTGTTGGATTGTCGTTCGTGTCTTCACTTCACATCACGGGTTCGTCTTCGGCCATCGAGGTCCCTGCGTCATCTGTCCACGCCAGTGTCCCTGCCTTGTGTCCCTCTGAACCTTAATAAAGAACTGAGTTACCTGCAATTGCTTCTGTCTTATATTGACGACCATGACAGAACGATCTGACCACGCTATGGAAGCAGCAGGTGGTTCGCCGACCACGTTGGAAGAGTTTCTTCAACACAGCGCTAGAAGAATGGATTCACAGGAGAGGAATCTAGGTGACACGGGTCATGCGGTACAAGCCTTGGTGATGCAGGTGTCCGAGCTCACCCAACAGATCCAACTACTTCGTGCTCCCGCTGCGCCACCCACACCAGCCGTTCCCTCCACACCACCAGAGATTGCTACAGCCTCAGAACCACGCCTACCTGTTCCGGAGTCTTATGCGGGTGAGTCTGCCTATTGCAGAGCCTTTCTGACACGATGTGCCATGCATTTCGCACTGCAACCGAGAACATTTAACAATGAACCAGCCAAGGTGGCGTTTGTTATAACCCTGTTGACCGGGAAGGCGGCATTATGGGGGACGGCGGTGTGGGAGATTCAAGACCCTTGCTGTGCCTCGTTCCAGACACTCTCCTCGGAGATGAGACGGGTCTTCGATCGAGCCGTCGCGGGGAGAGAGGCTGCCAGGGTGTTGGCCGACCTTCGTCAGGGTGACAGGTCGGTCTCGGACTTTTCCATCGGGTTCCGCACCCTGGGCGGCCGAATGTCAGTGGAACGAGGCGGCGCAGTGGGACATGTTCCTGCATGGGTTGGCTGACCGCGTCCAGATGGAGATCTACGCCCTGGACCTCCCCACAACATTGAATGGACTCATCGAGCTGGCTCTGAGGGTGGACGCTCGCATCGCCAGAGCCGGGGGAAGAACCTCGCCCATTCGATCTCCAGGAGGAGCCGAGGGTCAGCGGTCCAGTGGCAGGGACGTGGTCAGCCCAGTCTTGGATCACGAACCCATGCAGGTGGGTCGAGCTCGGCTTTCACGGGAGGAGAGGGAGAGGCGGAGGTCCCAGGGCCTTTGCCTATACTGTGGAGGCTCTGCCCAACTGCCCGGTAAAAGGCCAAGCCCGATAGTAAGTATGAGGCTACTATCGGGTGGGATCTCCGCCGAGAAGACCTCATCCACATCTACCCTCCTTCCGGTAAGACTGAGATGGTCAATTCACCACCACAACTGTCAAGCACTTCTGGACTCCGGGGCTGAAGGTAATTTTATGGACAGCACTTTTGCACAGACTTCAGATTCCCCTTAAACCACTAAATGGTCATTAAATGGTCAAGAACTCCCCATCATCTCGTTCACCACTGAAGACATCACACTCATCACCCCAGGCAATCATTCAGAAACCATTTTTTTTTAATATATTGGATTCACCCCTGGCACCCGTCGTTCTTGGACACCCTTGGCTCATCCGTCACAACCCTCGAGTGGACTGGCAGCAAAGAGCTATTCTGGAGTGGAGCAAGGAATGTCATAAGTCTTGTCTGGTGTCTGCTTGTCCGTCTGTGCCTGTTTTTGTGTTACAGGAGGAAGCGGGGAACTTGTCTAACGTGCCCGAGGAGTACCACGATCTGAAGGAAGTGTTCAGTAATTCTCGAGCTGCTTCTCTTCCTCCGCATCGTCCCTATGACTGTGCCATAGATTTACTGCCAGGTAAGTCTCCGCCTAAGGGCAAGTTATATTCGCTTTCCACCCCGGAAAGGGAGGCTATGGAGTAATATATTTCTGATTCTCTGGCAACCAGGTTCATCCGCCCTTCCTCTTCTCCAGCGGGGGCGGGGTTCTTTTTTGTGGGGAAGAAGGACGGGTCTCTGCGACCTTGTATTGATTACCGGGGGCTGAATAACATCACGGTAAAGAATACGTATCCTTTGCCGTTGATGTCTTTAGCCTTCGAGAGGTTGCAGGGAGCGTCCGTTTTCACGAAATTGTGTAACGCTTATCATTTGGTTCGCATTAGGGAGGGGGATGAATGGAAGACTGCTTTTAACACCCCCAGGGGGCACTTTGAATATTTAGTCATGCCTTTCGGGATGTCCAACTCCCCAGCAGTCTTCCAGGCACTGATCAATGACGTGTTGCAAGACATGATAGACCAGTTCATATATGTTTACCTGGATGACATATTGATATTTTCCTCGTCTCTCCAGGAACATGTGCAATTCGTCCGACGAGTGCTTCAGAGGTTGCTAGAGAATGGGCTTTTTGTCAAGGCGGAGAAATGTGATTTTCATGCACAGTCTGTTCCTTTTCTAGGGTACATCATTTCGTCTGAGGGAATGCGTGTGGACCCTGAGAAGGTTAAGGCTGTGGTAGAGTGGTCAAGTCCAGATTCCCGTAAGGCCCTACAGAGGTTTCTGGTGTTCGCCAATTTCTATCGCCATTTTATTCGCAACTTCAGCCAACTAGCCGCACCTCTGACTGCCTTGACCTCCCCCAGAACTCCGTTCAGGTGGTCAGATACAGCCGAGGCTGTGTTTGCCAAACTCAAGAGCTGCTTTGTTTCAGCTCCCATCCTCGTTGCCCCTGATTCTTCACGTCAGTTCATGGTGGAGGTCGACGCGTCAGAGGTGGGGGGAGGAGCAGTTCTGTCCCAGCGTTCGCCCGCAGACGATAAGATGCATCCTTGCGCGTTTTTTTCTCATCGTTTGTCCCCAGCCGAACTCAATTACGACATTGGTAACAGGGAGTTGTTGGCAGTCAAGTTAGCGTTGGAGGAATGGTGTCATTGGTTAGAAGGTTCGGGGGTTCCTTTTATCGTCTGGACCAATCACAAGAACCTAGAATACATCAGAACCGCCAAAAGATTGAACTCCAGGCAGGCTCGGTGGGCACTTTTTTTCGGTCGTTTTGATTTTTCCCTCTCGTACCGCCCGGGTTCTAAGAACATCAAACCCGACTCTTTATCTCGCATTTTTGATTGTTCCGAACGCCCGTCTACTACCGAGTCCATTTTACCGGAGACCCTATTTGTTTCCACACTCGTATGGGGATCGAATCGAAGGTCAAGGCGGCCTTAGAAGGGGTAATGCCTCCGCCCGGTTGCCCACCGAATCACTTATTTGTGCCGGAGGGATTACGGTCCGACGTCATACAGTGGGGTCATTGCTCCAACGTGGCTTGTCATCCAGGAGTTAATCGTACTAAGTTTTTAGTCAAGCAACGATTTTGGTGGCCACTTATGGCTCGTGACATTCACAGTTTTGTTTTGGCTTGCTCGGTCTGTGCCACTGGTAAGACTTCCAATCGACCTCCTGATGGGCTCCTTCAACCGCTGCCTGTCCCCTCGAGACCCTGGTCCCATATCGCTCTAGATTTTATCACCGCCCTCCCGCCCTCCCAGGGTAACACAGTCGTTTTGACCGTGGTGGACCGCTTCTCGAAGGCGGCTCACTTTATTCCCTTACCCAAATTACCCTCAGCTAAGGAGACAGCGTTGACAGTCATTGACCACGTCTTTCGCTTACATGGCCTCCCGATGGACGTGGTCTCTGACAGAGGACCCCAGTTTGTGTCCAAATTTTGGCAAGAATTTTGTAAATTACTGGGGGCGACGGTTAGTCTGTCCTCAGGGTTCCATCCCCAGAGCAATGGCCAGACCGAGAGAGCCAACCAAGATCTGGAAAGGGTGTTGCGATGTTTGGTTTCCAAGATACCTTCCTCATAGAGTCAACAGCTTTCCATGGTGGAGTACGCCCACAATACGTTACCAGTGTCGGCCACGGGCCTATCTCCGTTTGAGTGTAGTTTAGGTTACCAGCCACCTATTTTTCCTAGCCTGGAATCCGAGGTCGCGGTCCCCTCCGCCCACGCCTTAATCCAGAGGTGTCACCGCACTTGGACTAGAGCCCGTGAGACTCTACTC
Organism: Rhinichthys klamathensis goyatoka; assembly: GCF_029890125.1. Lineage (NCBI taxonomy): Eukaryota > Metazoa > Chordata > Actinopteri > Cypriniformes > Leuciscidae > Rhinichthys > Rhinichthys klamathensis. The sequence goes on along the minus strand of NW_026606913.1, from coordinate 586,757 downwards.
CGAGTGGGGGCGCGCACCAAGGCTAAGGCCGATCGCCACCGGTCAAAGCCTCCCGTATACGTTGTTGGTCAAAAAGTGTGGCTTTCTACTTAGAACATTCCTCTCCGATCCGTTTCTAATAAACTTGCTCCCAAATTCATTGGCCCGTTCACTGTCACCAAGATCATTAGTCTGGTGACAGTCCGCCTTAGTTTACCTCCGGCGTACAGGAGGGTTCACTCCATTTTTCATGTTTTAAAGATTAAGCCCGTGTTTCATGCTCGCATTAATCCGCCAGTCCCGGTTCCCCCCACGGTACTGTCACGGTATACAAGTTCATTGCTTCCTTCTCGTCTCGTGTTTATGTTGTTGTATGAGAGCACGTGTGTAGTGGGCGTGAATGTGAGTCATTCCTTGATCCGCTCCAGCTGATCATCATTTCATCACCAGCTGCAGCCGATCTCATCACACTACATATTCACACAGTTTTCTCATCCCCGTTGTCAGATCGTTGGTTGATGTTTCCCCGTGTGGTGTTCCAGTCCAGTTCCCTTGCCGTTCCAGTGTTCGTGTACCTGTGGGTTCGTTGTCTCGGTGTTGGATTGTCGTTCGTGTCTTCACTTCACATCACGGGTTCGTCTTCGGCCATCGAGGTCCCTGCGTCATCTGTCCACGCCCGTGTCCCTGCCTTGTGTCCCTCTGAACCTTAATAAAGAACTGAGTTACCTGCAATTGCTTCTGTCTTATATTGACGACCATGACAGGATTATTCTTCTTATAGACTCTCAAGAAAGGCTATTCTTCTGGCCATGAAACATAACTTTTCTGTCCTACAAGATTACTAACTAAAGCAGCTTAGGCTACTCAACAAATATAAGCTTGTAGCTTCAGATCGAACATTTAAGGGACTTTATCAGGTGAGCAGCAGACAGAGACAATCAAGCGTATAATGGGTTTTCATAAATTAAATTATAAAAACATACGACTACTTTTAAACAAAGAATACATATAACAAAATAATGACAGCAAATAAAGAAAGAGAGAGAGAGAGAGAGAGAGAGAGAGAGAGAGAGCGAGCAGATCTCAGAAAATGGCAAATATCACAAACAGTTAACCTTTGAGAGCCAGCAAAGAATCAAAACATCTTAAGGGGCAAACAATCTTAAACGCATTTAAATCTCGATAGAAATAATTCTTGCATGGTTCTTTGTAGCTGAGCAAGAATGCATGGGTGTATGTGTGATGACCTTCGCTGTGTCCGTGAGTTTGAAGCGTTCTTTCGGTTCTTCTGGAACGCGCATGTTCACGGGAAGTTCAAACGTTTTACTTGAAAGCAAAGTTGCCGGAAAAATGAGGAAGAGTCCGTTTCACCCGGAGGATAGGACCGATAGACAACAAGACTAAGCTAAGACAAAAAGCTAAAAGAAAAGCAAAAATCCGACGATGAAGAAAAGAAAAACACACGACTAAAAGCAAAAAAGCAAAAAGCACCGATGAGCCACCGTCATCGTCCTTTAAGGTGAACTGAATCCACACCTATTTAGAGTGAATTGACCAATAACACTCAGAAACTTTGAGCGGGAGAGATATTCTTTGTCTCCTTCTGACAGCCTAATTTTCATGGTTTATGATGGTGTCAGAATTTGTCATTTCTACTTCAAAAGATGGTAAACATAGTATAATACATTGTATTGTAACCTACTATATACACTCACCTAAAGGATTATTAGGAACACCTGTTCAATTTCTCATTAATGCAATTATCTAATCAACCAATCACATGGCAGTTGCTTCAATGCATTTAGGGGTGTGGTCCTGGTCAAGACAATCTCCTGAACTCCAAACTGAATGTCAGAATGGGAAAGAAAGGTGATTTAAGCAATTTTGAGCGTGCAATGGTTGTTGGTGCCAGACGGGCCGGTCTGAGTATTTCACAATCTGCTCAGTTACTGGGATTTTCATACACAACCATTTATAGGGTTTACAAAGAATGGTGTGAAAAGGGAAAAAAAATCCAGTATGCGGCAGTCCTGTGGGCGAAAATGCCTTGTTGATGCTAGAGGTCAGAGGAGAATGGGCCGACTGATTCAAGCTGATAGAAGAGCAACTTTGACTGAAATATCCACTCGTTACAACCGAGGTATGCAGCAAAGCATTTGTGAAGCCAGAACACGCACAACCTTGAGGCGGATGGGCTACAACAGCAGAAGACCCCACCGGGTACCACTCATCTCCACTACAAATAGGAAAAAGGCTACAATTTGCAAGAGCTCACCAAAATTGGACAGTTGAAGACTGGAAAAATGTTGCCTGGTCTGATGAGTCTCGATATCTGTTGAGACATTCAGATGGTAGAGTCAGAATTTGGCGTAAACAGAATGAGAACATGTATCCATCATGCCTTGTTACCATTGTGCAGGCTGGTGGTGGTGGTGCAATGGTGTGGGGGATGTTTTTTTGGCACACTTTAGGCCCCTTAGTGCCAATTGGGCATTGTTTAAATGCCACGGCCTGCCTGAGCATTGTTTCTGACCATGTCCATCCCTTTATGGCCACCATTTACCCATCCTCTGATGGCTACGTCCAGCAGGATAATGCACCATGTCACAAAGCTCGAATCATTTCAAATTGGTTTCTTGAACATGACAATGAGTTCACTGTACTAAAATGGCCGCCACAGTCACCAGATCTCAACCCAATAGAGCATCTTTGGGATGTGGTGGAACGGGAGCTTCGTGCCCTGGATGTGCATCCCACAAATCTCCATCAACTGCAAAATGCTATCCTATCAATATGGGCCAACATTTCTAAAGAATGCTTTCAGCACCTTGTTGAATCAATGCCACGTAGAATTAAGGCAGTTCTGAAGGCGAAAGGGGGTCAAACACAGTATTAGTATGGTGTTGCTAATAATCCTTTAGGTGAGTGTATATTTAACACAACACTAACACATCTAACACAACACAACTAGAAAGTCATCACTAGGCTAGAATGAGGTGGGAAACATACATACACACAGGAATATATAATATACATTTTGGAATGACCTATATTAAGAGTTAAATGGAAAGCATGTTTGTGTATGTGTAATGGGCATCTTCGAGAGGTTCAGCCATGCCACCTGGCCTCAGTGCTTGCAGTGGGAGGAGAAGTGAGTTGATTAAGATCTTTTTGAAGCTCACGAGTTTGAGTTTGGGGGTGTTTCTGCTTACACTCTCCCATGCCACAAACGTGTCAATGGAGCAATTTGATGCAGACTCTTGGCGCTGGACCTGTGATTTACATGAATGAGTCCAATAGGTTAAAAGCTTTCTGAAGCTCAAAATGGGTAAGTCATTGTGATTAGGTCCAGACGCTACACGTCCACAAAATCTTCAAGAGCTTTGAGTTTAGAGTATTTGCTGGGTCAGAAATGTACCCAGACAATAATCCACTTAGTCATTTGCCGACCGCGAAATTAGGAGCGTTAGAACAATGATGGGCTAACCAGCTTGCAGATTTCGATTTGGAAATTAGGTATAAGCCTGGACGTTCTAATGTTAATGCTGATGCTCGGTCTAGAAAACAATGCTGTATCTGTAGCTGATTTGGCTATGACTACTGTTTTACCAAAGGAACTATATCAGTATGCTCATGATAGTCAATGTGTAGACATAAGTAAAACACTTTCTGCTCTCCCTGAACAGCCTAGAGAAAATCTGCAAGAAACTGACTTGGTTATTAGGCAATTCCTTGTTAATTGGGATTGTCGAAGGCCACCTGATACACAGGAGAGAGCATCAGAATCATCAGAGGTGCTTAAAATGACAAGGCAGTGGGAGAATCTGGTGAAGATCAAGGGCATACTTTATCGGAGGTTCTGTCCCCAGGAGGAACATCGTGAAATACCTCAGGTTGTGTTACCAGCTGTCCTCAGGGAAAGAGTTCTTACATGTTTGCATGATGACTACGGCCACCAAGGAATTGAATGGACAGCAAGTTTAGTGAGAACTGTTACTGGCCTGGTATGTTCAAGTTCATTGAGGAATGGTGTAAGAAATGCCAGAACTGCACCCTGGGTATAATGGTACGACCAAAAGTACGAAGTTTTATGGGACACCTGATGGCAGAGAGGCTGTTAGATATTCTGGCCATTGATTTCACGTTGCTCGAACCTGCATCAAATGGACTCGAAAATGTACTGGTTATGACTGATGTATTTTCAAAGTTCGCACAAGCCATCCCAACTTAAGACCAAACGGCATTAACAGTGGCACGTGTTGCAGTTGAACGTTGATTCTACTTATTTGGAGCACCATGACAAATTCATTCAGATCCGGGATTGGTGTTTTAAAAGTAGGCTGGTCCAAGACTTATGCAGGCTGTATGGTATTTCAAAAACTCTTACCATGCCCTACAGACCGCAAGGGAACGTTCAATGCGAACGTTTTAATAGAACAATGCATGATTTGCTTGCGTACTTTGCCTCCGGAGGATAGATGTCATTGGCCAGACCATCTTGCTCAGGTAATAATGCTTACAATACCATAGATAACCAGTCTACTGGGTATTCTCCTTACATCCTTATGTTTGGACAAGAGCCCCATTGACCTGTTACCTGTTATACTAAATGTAATATTTAGTAAGGCCCGAACCCGCTTCAATGTGCCACAGAACACCGTGGCCGATCAAATGACCTTAAGGTACGGCATGAACAATTAAGAGAAGACCAAGTTGTGTATCAGAGAGCCCATAACATAAAAGGCAGGAATAAGATCCAGGATGCCTGGGATCCAACCCCCCTGTAAAGTGGTCCGGTTCACAGATGGACATGGAGCTATGTATGGTAAATGGACTGCATTTATATAGCGCTTTCACAGACCCAATGGCCACCAAAGCGCTTTACAATTTGCCTCACATTCACCCATTCACTCACTCATTCATACACCGACGGGCGACGGCAGCCATGCAAGGCGCCATCCAGCTTGTCGGGAGCAGCTGGGGTTAGGTGTCTTGCTCATGGACACCTCGACACTTGGTCAGGTGGAACCGAGGATTGAACCACCAACCTTCCGGTTTGTAGACAACCAACATGAACCACTGAGCCACTGCCGCCCCTATGTATGCTATTGCCCCTGCAGATGGAGGTGGTAAATTTAACATATTCATCATTGTGAATTGCGAACAGCTTATACTCCCCCGAATGATCCTGGACTTCTAGTTCTATTTGACCATCAGGAAAGTTCAAGAGAAAAAGATGAAGACATGGTAGTTGTGTCCCTAACGCCTGAATGTGTATCTGCCCAAGACAAAGTTATTAGGCCTCAACCTTTACAGGAAGAAACTACCAACTTTTGTACTTCAGTAGTGGATTATGCGGAGGACCATCAGCCTCAACAACAGGAGGAAGCTGTAGTAAGGCGTACAAGGAGGGCAACAGCTGGATGTCATTTAAACCCATATCTTCTCCCTCAGTCAGCACCTACTACTGAAGTCCAGTTAAATGATCAGGTTGCTCTCCCCATGATGTCTATAATATAATGTTCCGCCCCTGGTTGTAGTGTGTTGATGTAATCGACGGGATGTTGATTTAAACCTGGGGGGTAGATTGTAATGGGACATGGTTGGGGCATTACAAGTCCAATCAATCAAAAATCATTGAGTTTCTGTCACCAGTGGAGACGCCTGTCACACTTTGGCTGAGTGTGGTGCAGGTATGATGCGAAGACGAAGATAAAAGTGAACAGACTTTATTAACCGAAAGAGAACTACACCAAACTGAACATGAGCATTAACGAGAACCAAAAAATGAGAACTAAAACACAGGCATATTTTATACTAAGTGAAAACAAAGATAATAGGATTAACACTGGTGATACAAACAAGGGAACTGATGATGAGTAACCATAGAAACAAACTAGAATGCAATGAGTAACCTAGGAGACAAACAAGTGCTGGGAAACCCAAGAGAACAAAATGAGACATGTGACTGAAGGTAAACAAACTAAGAGTCCATGAGGGTGAAACTATGAATAATCGTGACAACGCCAAACTTTACATATCTTTATTTAATGTCATAATGTTCCAGCTCCTGTTCATTCTGTACATCAAAATGAAACAGTTTGCTTTTAAGCAAAGGTAATAAAAATGTAATTTCCCCCCTTAAAGTCATTCTGTTTTATTAACATCATTTCAAATCTGTTATAAATTGTTCATAAGCAAATTTTATAAATCTGAAAGACAAAAGAGTATTTCTAAATCATCCACTCACAGTAGACTAACAAACTGACATAAAAGTAGAGTTCATAAAAGTGCATACAGTTCCTAAACGCAAGTAAGGGAGGAGCGAGCCAATCTAATCTTTCAATCAACAGCCAGAGTTATTAAGCAGCTGCTTAACTCTCTTTAGTCTCAGCTGTTCCAGCATCCCTCCACCTCCCCAAAACCCACCTTCATCTTAGGTGCCTTGCGCTATGTAATCATATCCTATGTTTAGTCACTGTGGGGGAGTATAAGAGCTTGAGTTGAAGCTGCTTCATCGAGCGCCTCACTTTACCCATTATGACAGTGTAGCAATGTTCAGGGAAGAAGGAGGCGGAAACCGGCGGACAATCAAAATAAAACTTTATTTAAATGAAATAAACACATTACCTGCCAGCAGTCCCTCACGGACGACTGCTGGCTACCAAAATAAAATAAAACACAAACAAAAGCAGGCCTGTTCCTCTCTCGCTCATCCACTCCGTCGCTCCCCCTTTATGCTTCCGCTCCTCCGTGAGAGATGCGAGACCGGTGTGCTTCACAGGTGCTGCTCATTAGCAATCGCACCACCGGCTTCGCGACATTCTCTCACGTCCCTCGGCCATCCTGCTCACCACATACCCCCATCACCCCTCACAGGCCGGGGGGGTACACCCGAGACTGTGCCTACTCCCCCCCCCCGGCGGCGGCGATCCCTGGGGGTATGGATCGACAAGCCGAGGGAAACGGAGACGGAAGCATGAGGAGCGACAGATCGAGAGAGGGGAGAGAAAAAAAAAAAAACTTGGTCCAGTTCCCACAACGCGCTGCCATCTTGTCCCTCACCAGCTGGGCGATCTCCTCCGCGGTGCCCGGCGGCGACGCTGGATGGCCCTCGGTGGACGCCTCGACGCTCCCCCGCCCCTGGTGGACCGCGACGGCTCCTCTGGTGCCTTGGGCAGACGGCAGGAGTCCCCCGCTCCCTGCTCCTCCCCTTCACTGGCGGATGGCAGCAGGCTCCGGCCCACGGCAAGCGGCGGTGACTCCTCCTCTCCCTCCCGGAAGGCAGCCGCCCCTCCATTCCCAGGCGGTCGGTGGCGCGAGCTCGGGCGTCCCACCGGCAACTCACCCCAGCGCCCCGCCTGGAGCGTCCATGGCTGCGAGTCCCCCGCTCCCTGCTCCTCCCCTTCTACGGCGGACGGCAGCAGGCTCCGGTCCGCGGCGGCGACTCGCGCACCATGCTCGATGGCACCGCGGATTCCCCACAGCGGCGAGGACCCTCGGACAGCGCGTTCCTCCCTCTTCCCGGGTTTCGGCACCAGTGTAGCAATGTTCAGGGAAGAAGGAGGCGGAAACCGGCGGACAATCAAAATAAAACTTTATTTAAATGAAATAAACACATTACCTGCCAGCAGTCCCTCACGGACGACTGCTGGCTACCAAAATAAAATAAAACACAAACAAAAGCAGGCCTGTTCCTCTTTCGCTCATCCACTCCGTCGCTCCCCCTTTATGCTTCCGCTCCTCCGTGAGAGATGCGAGACCGGTGTGCTTCACAGGTGCTGCTCATTAGCAATCGCACCACCGGCCTCGCAACGTTCTCTCACGTCCCTCGGCCGTCCTGCTCACCACAGACAGCAAGCCAAATAAGTTTAACCTAATATCTTAAAGATTATATAGGCCAACAAACTTGTTAAAATATATTAGCAATCAGAATTATTTAGCACTACATAAGTGATCATGACTTGTGCTATGACTTAAATTTTAGTGATTGTCTGAATCAGTATGGAACATCAGTTTCTGTCATATTCTAATGGAACCTTCTTAACAAGTTTCTCTCAGTTTGTATCTGGGTGTCTTTGGCTTTTGATTCAAGACACCACACAGGTTTCAGCACCATGGATAGAGGGTTAAACAGATTGATCTGTTTCATCTTAGCATGTTTACAAAAGTGAATACTAAAAAGAATAAGATTTTCAACATGATCATGTAATCAGAATGATTTTTTTTGTGGCTGTCTTTATCAATAATTATGCCTGTATGTAGTAGAAGGAAATCCAAGGCACTCTTCTTAGGAATTGATAAAAAATACTTTATTTGACTGGCTATTTCATAATAGAAAATTTAAAAGACGTGGGGGAAAAAAACAACCCATGCGTAGCGGCACAAACAGCCTTCTTCAGGGTATGTTTTTTCAATCAAACAATTTCCTCTTTTATAGATGCTAATTAGAAACACCTGAATGACAAATTACATGCACATACAGAGAAGGCCCACTAGGGGGTTACATAGTCCAAAAATAAATAAATAAATAAATAAATAATAAAAAACAGAGGCATATCACAAAAAGGGACTGAAATCTATTTCTTCATTCAAACCAGGGTATTTTGTGGCCTGTAATTCATATATATAAAAAGTTTCTCTCTGTAAAAGTAATTTTAATCGGTCACCACCCCGAATATTCTTTTTAATCGTTTCTAAACCCTCAACCATTAGGCCTTCTGGATTGCTGTTGTGCACATTTAGAAAGTGTTTCGCCATAGGGTAATTTAAATTAGCTTTTCTAATGGCATTCTTATGCTCCAATACTCTGTCTTTGAGATGTCTCTTGGTCCGGCCTACATAAAAACATCCACATTTGCATGATGACCTGTATACCTCAAAAGTGGTGTTGCAATTAATGAATGCCTCTGGGTTTTTTTTTGGACTATGTAACCCCCCTAGTGGGCCTTCTCTGTATGTGCATGTAATTTGTCATTCAGGTGTTTCTAATTAGCATCTATAAAAGAGGAAACTGTTTGATTGAAAAACATACCGAAGAAGGCTGTTTGTGCCGCTACGCATGGGTTGTTTTTTTCCCCCTTGTCTTTTAATTTTTTTATTATGAAATAGCCAGTCAAATAAAGGCTTTTTATCAATTCCTAAGAAGAGTGCCTTGGATTTCCTTCTACTACATGTTATTGAATTCCCGATCCCAAAGAGCACCTTCACTTTTTTTGAACTCCTTGAGCACCCTGGACATTTTTTTTCTTTTTCCAATAATTATGCCTGTATGTTTGGTGGTAAGAGAACAGCATGTGCATTTCATTACCTTTGGCAAATAGTTTATCTGGGGTGTGTTTCCCGTACAACGACGTAACTCGATGCTTCACTATCATAGTACGATGCATCGTTGAAGAAATCAACTAGCTAGTCACGACTGTTTCCCGAAACCATATTGTCGCAAAGTGGTCGTTCAACCACGTTGGTTTATGACGTCACGCACGTAGTGGAGTAATAACTTATTTTAAAACTATAGTATACGATGTTAAAAATCGGTCGAGAAAGCCTGAGACGTTAGGGAAGTTTTAAAAAACTCATCCCGCCCCTCCACACACACACCCCTCCCCTCTGTGCTACCTGATCCCTCCCACCGGGAAACAAATTGAACAACGTCACTCAATCAAGCTGTGATCACCGGTAGTAAACATCGGAACAGAGATGTACTGAAAACTGATTTTTTTTTTTTTAATCTTCCGGAACTTCCGGTGGGCATGCACGTGCGCTCTCATGTCGCTCTAACGCTCTAAGGGTGTGAAAATAATTCCTTCTAAAAATGCCCTAAACTACCTCGTGAAAATTGCTGGGGAATAATTTGTAAGAAGCCCATCCAATGAACCTGCGCTCTGGCACAACTACACAGAAGTTTGTCCGCAAAACAAAGACAAAGAAAGGACACGTGGCAAACGAATGCACAATGGCAGGTAGCGACATGGAGAAAAATCTTAAATCAATGCTCACTGAGTTCAAAAATGACATTTCCAAACAAATCGGAGGGCTCCGCGCAGACGTGGGCAAAATGACGACCGAAATGATTCAAATGAGAGAAGAATTGAAAGGTGTACGCTCCGATCTGCGCGAGGCCCAGGATAATGTTAAAGAAGCTGAGCAAAGAATAAATAGTCTGGAAGAACGGGAAGACGCTACCACAGTGCTGTTGAAAAGGCTGGTGAAAGAACAAAAGGAAATGTCTGAAAAAATAGAATATTTGGAAAATAAATCAAGACAAAATAATATCCGCATATATGGAATCCAAGAAGGCCTAGAAGCAAATGATATAATTGGCTTTGTTACAACGCTACTCACAGAAAAGCTGGATACTCCACCTGACATGATCCAGATTGTCGCAGCGCACCGTTCACTGGCACAGAGACCTGCTCGGGATGCAGCGCCCAGGTCTATGGTGGTTCGTTTCATGCAATGGAACACAAGGCAACGGGTTTTACAAGCGGCTTGGTCAAAAAAGGAGATACGGATTGGGGAAACCCGTATCTACTTCTCTCAAGACTTTCCAAGTAAGATACAAAAAGAACGAAGCCGATACTTTCAGCTGAGGAAAGTTTTGAAAGAGAAAAACGTTAAATCCCATATAACATATCCGTCAAAACTGAGAGTCTTTATTGACGGAAATGCAGTGACCTACAGTACACTCGAAGAAGCAGATTCGGATCTACGGAGTAAGGGTATACTGCAAAGTGGAGATGAGACTGAGCCCCAGTCGCGCCGAGCCACCGTGCGCGGAACATACACCGACCCGGATCGTGGGAGCGCACGAGGAGCAGAAGCGGAGACAGTGTAAAACTCTTCAGGTATGGAGATACAAAAAACTTAAAAACTGAAGAAGATGTTTACTCGTGGAGAGGACTCTAAATCGGTCTTCGCTTTTGAACAAAATTATGTCCCCCCCCCCCCCCCCCCCCCAATGCTAATTAAGAATTTAAAATGTAAAAATTTTTTTTACATTTTTTTTTTTTTTTTTTTTTTTTTTATTATTATGTATTATTTTCATGTTTTGGGTTCTATTATGGTAATTAGATAAGGAGATAAGTCTATTAAGAACTAAGTTAGAATATTGATAAGATAATAGATTGGGGGGAGGGGGGAAAAAGGAGGGCAGATATTAGAAGGAATAAAAAATTTTGCAGCCCACCACCTTTAGTGAGACTGTATAGGTCTCACCGCTCTGCCATGATTCAGTGGCTGAGAACAGATGTTTTTTTCTTCCACAAATTAACAACAATGTGGAATTTTTTGTGTGACCCTGTTGAGGTTACAGACTTTGGAAGTTCAGGGGGTGTTTACAGGCACTTTTACAATGTTTAGTTTTTTATATTTATGTTTTCTTTAAATATCTTAATAAGACAGCAAAGTTTCATCTTGTGAAAGAAAAAAATGGGAGCACTTAAGATAGTCACAGTTAATGTAAATGGTATTAATAATCCAATAAAAAGAAGGAATATAATGCAGAGATTTAAAAAATTAGGGGACATTATTTTTTTACAGGAAACACACCTGAGTCAAGGGGAACATGAGAAACTGGGGAAATTAGCTGGAACACAAATTTATTCATCTTCATATACAACAGCTAAAAGAGGAGTAGCGGTGCTCCTTAATAATAATTTAAGATTTACTAAGGATAAATGCATCAGGGAAAAACAAGGGAGATTTGTCTTTCTACGTGGAGAAATAGACGGTCAACCAGTAACATTGTTTAACGTATATAACCCACCAGGGGAGGGAGTTGCCTTCATGAAGAGAATCCTCCATCTGTTAATGTCTGAGGCTAAAGGATTAACTATAATGGGAGGGGACTTTAATTTAGTGATGAACCAAAAGATAGACACTACAAGTAGAATAAAACATAAATCAGAATCAACAGCTAAATTATTAAGGGAAGCAAAGTTAGAATTGGGACTGTTGGATGTTTGGCGTTATCTCCACCCAAAGGACAGAACCTTCACCTTTTATTCTGATGCACATAAAGTATCCTCAAGACTGGATTATTTTTTTATGTTAAAGCATGACCTCTTTAAGGTGATTACTTGTGAGATTGTTCCCTTTCTATTGGCAGATCATTCCTCAGTTGTCATTGAATTAAATTTGAATAGGGCATTAAAAACAAGTGTTTGGAGATTTAATAATTCATTACTCATGGATCAAAGGTTTAAAGAAAAAATGACAGAGGTTATTAAAACATTCCTTGATATAAATGATAACAGTGAAATAAACCCTGTATTATTATGGGAAACAGCTAAAGCAACCCTAAGGGGAGAGATAATAGCATACTCATCTTGGAGGAAAAAATTGAGAGAGAAGAAACAAACGTTAATAGAGAATAAAATACAAAAGTTGCAAGAATTAAAAGTGAGGGATAAAATAATAGAAAAAGAACTGAATGATGCAAAAAAAGAATTAGAGAGTATTAATTCAGAGGACTTGGTAAAAGATTTCACTTTTGCTAAACAATTATTTTATGACAATAGCTCCAAAGCTCAACGAATTTTAGCCTCCAAAATAAAAAAGAACAAAGAAAAAGCGGTAATCAATATAATTATGGATAATGCAACGCCAAGGAGAGGGAGACAAGACATTCTATCTTGTTTTAGGAACTACTATGAAAACCTTTATAATTCAGAAGTAAATAATTTTGACAAGCAGACAATTGCAAGTTATTTAGATGAATTAAGTTTAGCATTCGTGACTGAAACCCAGAATGAAAGCTTAGTAAAAAATATAACCCAAACGGAAATAATAAAAACTATTGAAAAGGGAAAATTGGGGAAATGCCCTGGAGAAGATGGTTATACCTATGAATTCTACAAAGATTACAAATACCTAATTGTACCAGTTCTACATAGAGTGTTTAATGAGGTGTTACAAACGGGAAAATGGCCAGATACTTGGAAAAATGCAATTATAACAGTTATAGCTAAAGAAGGGAAGGACCTAAAACAATGTTCATCGTATAGGCCTATCTCACTTCTGAATGCTGATCAGAAAATATTTACATCTATTATGGCAAACAGGCTCTCGGAAATCTTACCATCTATTATAAACCAGGACCAAACAGGATTTGTCAAAAATAGATTTCTTAGTGACAATGTACGTCGAACCCTTAATGTTATTGATTATGCTAGAAAAACAAAACAACAAATGATAGTGCTTACATTGGACGCGGAAAAAGCATTCGACCGAGTATCTTGGCCTTTTCTGTTTGTAGTTCTGAATAAATTTGGCTTTCACAAGAAATTCATTAATTTAATGATGGGAATGTATAATGATTCTGCAGCCAGAGTGAAAGCCATTGGTTCGCTATCGAAACCCTTTCAGATAAAACGAGGGGTAAAACAGGGCGATCCGCTCTCTCCACAGATTTTTGCCTTGTGCATTGAGCCACTGGCGGAATGCATAAGGACAAGTATGGGTATAAAGGGCATTAAGATACAAGATGAAGAACATAAACTGGCGTTATATGCGGACGATGTCATAATATTCTTAACTGATACATATAAATCACTACCGGTGCTGCTAGAGGAATTTGAAAAATACGGGGCTATTTCAGGCTATAAATTAAATTCAGCTAAAACTGAAGCCATGGAAATAGGATGCAATCTCCAAACAGAATTTAAGAAAAAATTTAAGTTGAAATGGGATCAGAACAAAATAAAATATTTAGGTATTATAATTCCTAGAGAAATTGATAAATTGTACACATGTAATTATAAAGTTTTGGAAAACTCCTTAAGGCAGGATCTTATGCGTTGGAAAATCCTGCCACTTACAATATTTGAAAAAATAGGAATTATAAAAATGAATGTATTGCCACGCTTTCTTTTTCTTTTCCAGAACCTTCCTCTGTATCTAACAAGCTCAAGCTTTAAGGAGTGGGAAAGAATGCTAGGAAAGTTTATATGGGATGAAAAAAAACCAAGGGTAAAACTTAAATTTCTACAACAAAAGAGGGAACAAGGTGGGTTGGGTCTACCAAATTTGAGTCTTTATTATCATGCAGCCCAAATCAAAAGTATTTTAGTTTTGATGAATAATAAAATGAATCCTAAATGGAAATCTATTGAGAACAAATTGGTAGACTCACCCACCTCTTTAATTTTCTCAGGGCAAACTGCAGAAAGAGTCAAACATTTGAATTTTTCTATTTATCAGACATGGAAGAGCTGGAAAAGATTATGCAAAATTATGAAAATAAAATCAACTGATATGGTTTGCCTGAGGGAAATTAGTCAAGACCCAGACTTCACTCCGAATCGTATGGATGAGACTTTCAGGATATGGGAAACTAAGGGACTTACAAGATTTCATAAAATGTTCAAAGATCATGCAGTTGATACATTTGAAAATCTATCTAAGGACTATAACCTTTCAAGTAATCATTTTTTTAGATACCTCCAAGTGAGGAGCTATATAACAACAAATATACATTCTTTCCAAGACCAAAGTCCTATCGTGGAGCATATTTTGAAAGTCTATGAAAAGTCGAGTTTTAAAAATATAATGGGACAAATTTATAATATTTTAAATAATAATAAAGATAATCAAATTAATAATATTTTGAATTCTTGGAAGAAAGACATTGGAATAACAGTAACTGAAAAGGAGTGGAGTCAAGCATGTAAAAATGTTTCCAGCTATGTTAAGTCCCCCTATTGGCAGGAATATGCGTGGAAACTATTGGTTAGATTTTTTAGAACACCACTGAAAATTAGTAAATATACAAATCAAATACAATACTGTTGGAGAGAATGTGGTGAAGGTAACGTTGACCTGGCTCATGTCCTCTACACATGTTCAAAAATCCAGCCATATTGGGGTAATGTGTTAGAATTAATGAAGCAAATTTGTGGTCAAAATACTAATATTGAACAACTACATGTCATGCTGGGCATACAGCCGGAAGGGTTAAACAAAGAAAATTATTATATCTTCTGGGTGTTGAGAATTACTGCTATTAAACAAATAACTCGAGGTTGGAAAAAAATTGATCCACCCGGTTTGGATAAATGGATTGAGGCTGTTGAAAACCTGTATGAAAATGAAATGATAACGCATAAGATGAGAGGTAAAATGAAGTTATTTAAGAAGAGATGGTTTGCATATGCTAACCAAATGTTTTGAAAAATAAAAATCAAGCATGGATGTGGACCTGGGTAATTAGATGAGGCATGGATGTAATCTCTGTGATATATGATGTAGCTATATGGATATATGATGCAGCTACATGGAAATTTGTATTTCTATATGTAAACATGTATATGGAGAGGTATGCATGTACGTATGTGTATACATTTACGTATGCATATGTGAATATATGGTTGTATATGAGATGTACGCATCCCATGTATATACGTGGGGTATATATGGGTATGTATGTATATGTATATGTGCGTGGGTATGTGTGTGTATGTATGTGTGTACATTTCCTTTCGCTAATTATTTATTTTATTTATTTTCTTGTAGTATTTATTTTTATTTTTATTATTATTATTATTATTATTATTTTTATTATTATTATTTTTATTTATTTTTATTATTATTATTATTATAATTATAATTATTATTATTTTATTCACTGGGTGTTAAGGGGGTAAAGGAAAGGAGAAAAAAGGGGAAAAATATATTGTGACTACTTTGACATACTAATTGTATGATTGTAATATGAATAATGTCACAATAAAAAAGTATAAAAAAAAAAAAAAAAAAAGAGATGTACGATGTGCGATGAATTGTTATAGCAGCACACAGCGCATCTTGTTCAAATTCCGATCGGCTCGAACAGAAACCCGCTAGGCCTACTTAAATATATTCAAGCACTTCAAGAAATATAATTACTTTGACCCGTGATAGGCGATGCTAAACGGCTAACATTCCCATGCCGACCGGCAGCATGAGCAAGTTGTCAAACTGATAAAAAGCTATTTATGTAACACGTCACACCATAAAAGTATAAATAAATGGGTAACACTTTAGAATACTGTATCTTACTCACTGCATAACTAATAAGGAATTATTGAAGAACTAGTAATTCTTCATTAACTACTTCTTCACTGCTGTTAACTACTAAGGAAGATGTGTTAACTAATCAGTATGTAATAGAATTGTATGATTGTGTTAAGTAACAGTTAGTTAATCAATAACTAATGAATTCTGTCATACCTCCTGAAGAACTACCATTAATTATCTATTAATTAAGATTCAAGAAAAATAACTATGAAGTAACTAGTAATGAACAGTCATACACAGTAGTCACAACAATAATCCAGTTTTTTTTAGCATTGTAGTGGTGGAAGTACACAAATCAAGTACTTGAGTAAAAGTAAAGATACCCCAATAAAATATTACTCCAGTACAATTATAATTAGGCCATTTTCAAAATTACCTTAGTAAAAGTACAAAAGGTCAGTAATTTTTTTTTTGCTTATATTTATAAAATACAATTATCATGCATTTCCATTTTACACTAAGGAAAAAAAATAGTATCCAACAGAACGACTTTGCATCTGTATAATAATAGGCTACCAATCGTAATTTCAAAAGCAGTTATGTAAAAAAATTAATTATATATAGCCTATATATATATATATATATATATATATATATATATATATATACTATATATATACTATATATAAATTTTTTTTTTTTTTCAGGGCTGCCAACTCTCACGCATTGAGCGTGAGACTCACGCAATTGACCCAAATCTCACGCTCTCATGCCACACCCCCGATTTCTCACGCTGAAGTGTCAACCCGGTCGGTCAAATTCCTAAAAGATATAGTTTATCTATAGATCTACCTGTTGAGCCACTCGTGATCGACTAGTTCACGAGTGGATACTTTGACAATTTTCAATCTGGTTTCCGATCGCATCACAGCACAGAGACAGCTCTCATAAAGATAATAAACGATATTCGCTTAAATACTGATACAGGGAAATTATCAGTGCTGGTACTACTCGACCTCAGTGCTGCATTTGACACTGTCGATCACGACATGCTACTTGACAGGCTGGAAAACTGGGTGGGGCTTTCTGGGATAGTCCTAAAATGGTTCAGGTCATACTTAGAAGGGAGAGGTTATTATGTGAGTATAGGAGACCATAAGTCTGAGTGGACGTCCATGACATGCGGAGTCCCTCAAGGCTCAATTCTTGCACCACTCCTGTTCAACCTATATATGCTCCCAATGAGCCAAATAATGAAAAAGAACCGAATCTCTTACCACAGCTATGCAGACGACACACAGCTCTACTTAGCCCTATCGCCTAACGATTACAGCCCCATTGACTCCCTGTGCCAATGCATTGATGAAGTAAACAGTTGGATGTGCCAAAACTTTCTTCAGTTAAACAAAGACAAAACTGAAGTCATTGCGTTTGGAAACAAAGATGAAGTTCTCAAGGTGAATGCATACCTTGACGCTAGTGGTCTAACAACTAAAAATCAAGTCAGGAATCTTGGTGCGTCTCTAGAGTCAGATCTTAGTTTCAGTAGTCATGTCAAAGCAATAACTAAATCAGCATACTATCATCTGAAAAATATTGCAAGAATTAGATGCTTTGTTTCCAATCAAGACTTAGAGAAACTTGTGCATGCTTTTATCACCAGCAGGGTGGATTATTGTAATGGACTCCTCACTGACCTTCCTAAAAAGACCATAAGACAGTTGCAGCTCATACAGAACGCTGCTGCCAGGATCCTGAGCAGAACCAGAAAATATGAACACATCACACCAGTCCTCAGGTCTCTACACTGGCTCCCAGTTACATTTAGGATTGACTTTAAAGTATTATTACTGGTATATAAATATTTTAATGGCCTAGGACCTCAATATATTGCAGATATGCTCACTGAATATAAACCTAACAGATCACTCAGATCATTAGGATCACATCAGCTAGAAATACCAAGGGTTCACTCTAAGCATGGTGAGTCTGCTTTTAGCTATTTTGCCAGCCGCAGCTGGAACCAGCTTCCAGAAGAGATCAGATGTGCTCCTACAGTAGTCACATTCAAATCCAGACTCAAAACACATCTGTTTAGCTATGCATTTACTGAATGAGCACTGTGCCACTGTTCGTCCGACTGTTTTTACTGTACTTTATTTTGTATTCTAAACTGTTTTAATTATTCTTATTTGTTTTGATTATTTTAATTTCTTCTATGTAAAGCACTTTGAATTACCATTGTGTATGAAATGTGCTATATAAATAAACTTGCCTTGCCTTGCCTTGCCTAGCCTAGTTATACCGCAAATTAGTTAAAATATCCCGTAATCTATCTAGAGCGAGCGTGCATGCGAGACAGAGCGAGCGTGCATGCGAGACAGATATTGTGCTCCAAACCATGCGCGCGCATGGCAGAGAGGTCTGTTCCCTACAACCTAGAGTTTTTAAAAACATGGTTTTAAGTAAAGTGTGATTTGCCAGGGGGGACTAGGATTTCCTTCTGGTCTAAACATCCCTGCTTCTGCTGAATTATTTTAATCCCCCCCGTAATTTTTTGGTCATACAGATAAGAGTAGGCTTACATCGTTCAAAACTGTAAACTTGTATTCATATAGGCTAACGACAAAAACAGTATAGGCCTACAGAGGATCTACTCAAACATGCAATGTAAGCGCTTCCCAATGAGAAAATGACAAGACAAGGGTGAAAATCTCGCTCTATGTAGGCTAAATCGCCCTGAATTAAAATGTAAAAACAAATCAAATAATGTATTTGTCGAAATGTTGCGATATTGTTTCATTTAAGTTCATAATTATTCTATAAATGTTATTTAATTTAGCAGCATTACCACGAAGCACCGTGTTTCGATATTTATTTGAATAATACAAAATAAAATAAAAACTTAATTCACAAATTGCATGCCTTGTAAGGATCCAAAGATCCCTGTAGAATTTAATATTGAGTTGAACATTTTGTTCATGACAACAAATTAACATGCGTTTTTTCAGATTATATTTAGTTTTGCTTGGAAAAAGCTGGCCCAAACCAGTTTTATTTCATCAATCATTGAAATAATGAAATATTTAGTAATAAACTTTTGTGACAGAAATATCACTAGGCTACATGTAACTTAAATCATTTAATTCCTTCATTATCAACACTGTCTAGAATAGCGATTTAAGTGTGAATTGTGACTTCTCTTTGTGTTAAGGCAATTGTTACTGCAGCCTCAGACTCCGATAGCCTGTGGGGGGTTGGAGGGACATTGCTGGACAAAGGTGTTAATGTTCCTCTTTCATATGGAGAGTGTCGGATAGCCAGCCTGATGAGCAGGCAAAATTATTGTAAGGATAAATCTGTGTCCAAATGTAGACCCCATATCTTATTAAATGTTTATCTTAAGTATATATTATCTGTATATCTTAAAAATTCGAGAGAGAGACCCGCGCGCGCAGCGAGGGAGACTAAATAAACTTGTTAAAAAGAGATCCAGCGCGAGAGAGGCAAAGAGAAACGCATGTTTTTAATTTAATTATGTTTCTTTGGACAATTTTCGTTTTGTAGGCCTACTGTTTTAATTGTTTAATTTAGCTGTAATTTCTTTGGCAATACAAATTTAAAATGTCGCAAGAATAAGATTAGCCTAGTGTTTCTTATTTTGCATCGCAAAAGAAATAAACTCGAAACAAGATGCAACCCTGTTTTAAATTAAAAAATTTAAACCTTGAAATGTTCGAACTTGGTTTCAAACTTAAGTAATTTTAGTGTTCTTTTACATTACACAATAATTTAGCAGACTAAAGACGAGCTTCTTCATTTTCATTTTCTGATGCAATCGGCTGACAATCTTCCTTCATCAGTTTTTGTCGTTTGTGCAGCGGCTGCGGTTCTACAGGAATGTAGCAATTTTATGTTGTAATGATAATCAAACAAAACTCTTGACTTTAAATAAGTAAACAGATATAAACAGTTACATATTTAAGCATCAAGGTGGGAAAATATAAACGTAGGACAACATCGGTTAACAACATGTATGCTACATTGAGATTCGATCTCGGGTCGAATGAAGCTCCTCGAAGCTCGTGTTGTTGCGTTGATCACTGAGCTACCGTCTGTACGCTGATAAAGTTGTAAAGCCTCATTCATGTAGCCTAAATGTTTTTATTGCAATGTTTTATGTTGAAATGTTTTCATTTTTTATTCAATTACATTTCAGTAGCCTAATTTCAGTATTGTGATTATGAATTATTTTAACTACGTTTCACTTGTTGAATTCTTCTGCTACCAGCTTTCAATCGCTCTGAATCAGCCGCGGTGCGGCAGCAGATTACGCATTAGAGAGAATAAACCGGAATAAACGAACACTTTTCAGAGTCTATGATTGTAGCGCCTCTTAGCGGTAAAAGGCAGCAAATACACCACACATTTTACCGCCGCGGTGGAACGGCTGATGTGGGCATTGTCATGGCTTGCCTCGACATTTGCGTTTGAATAGCGCGCGTCCTCCGTGGGCGTGTCAGATTAACGCGTAATGAAGTGTAATGAGCTGGGGAAAAAAATACTGACAGCACTCTCTTTTCATACAGATTGCATAAACTGAGAATATTTGTTTTTTATATAAATTACTTCATTTAAAAGAAGAGAATTTAAGCTTCATAAAGAAAAACCTCTCGTGCCTGTGTGACAAGTAATCGCGGAGTTACAGTTAATCTTAGGACGCGTTTCAGATTGGACTTCACTGACAGAGAGAACGCAGAACTCGCATCATGTTTGTTTTCCTTTATTTGGTGAAAAGCACAACACTTTGTTTTTATTGTGAGTATCCACAAAAAAAAATAGAAACTTAACAGGATCTAATGATGTACAACACTTATATGTAAGATGCATGTGCAACAATCCTAGCTGGAGTACAGCTGATGCTGAGGCCATGAGACCGAGCATCCTTTGAAATCGCTTGACGGGGGCGCGCGCGCCCGCTCTGAACGATGTTGCAAGGCGCCGGATAGTGAGCGCGCGCTCTGACGAGAGGCGCGCCGTCATCTGCACTGAGTCTAGCACTATTCCCAGAAAAGAAATATTCTGGCTGGGGGATAGCATGCCCAGGCAATCTAGATGACTGATAATCCAAGATCTGTGTGTCACTAACTGGCTCTCTGATTGTGCTAGGATTAGCCAATCGTCGAGATAATTCAGTATTCGCACTCCCCGCTGCCTCAGGGGGGAAAGTGCTGCATCCATACATTTCGTAAATGTACGGGGTGCCAGTGACAGGCCGAATGGTAGTACTGTGTACTGGTATGACTGTCCCTCGAAAGCGAATCTCAGAAAAGGCCCGTGATGAGGCGCTATCGGAATGTGAAAGTAAGCGTCTTTCAGATCCACTGATAGAAACCAATCCCCTGGACGAACTTGCGCGAGGATATGTTTGGTTGTTAACATTCTGAACGAGCGAATCATTAAAGCTTTGTTCAGATGTCTGAGATCTAGAATGGGGCGGAGACCGCCATCCTTTTTCGGGACGAGAAAATAGCCGTAATGCTCACAGAGTGAGATGGGGAAATGTTTAACACTGTATGGGCAGTGCTTATGGGTGGGGGTGCATAGACTGTGGTAGGCACGCGCGCCACTTTCATAAAACTTCCCGCTCGTGGCGGGAGGTTTTTGGTCATATAAACAGTGTTTGTGAGTTGGGGTGCGTGCATAACAGCGGGCACACGCGCTACTTTTATACAACTTCCCGCTTTTACTGGGGAAGTGTTTATAACTGTGGGAACAGTGCTTGTGTGTAGTGGTGCATACGTGACAGTTGGCACACAATCTACATTTATGGGGCGTCCAGCTTGAGCTGGGAAAACATTTGGCACTGCGTTGACAGTTTTGATATGTGGGAATGCGCACTTTGGTGTGGACACGTGACCCTTTAATGACACAGGCAGAAAATGGCTCTTTATGTGATTTCTGTGTGTCGCCGTAAAAATGGCGTTTGCTTGCAGGTGGGCGAGCTGTGTGGCTGGCACATTGGCTGCTGTATAGACATTTCCAGCCGCCTGTAAGGGGACTGGGTAATGCTTTAAACGTTTTGGAGAGAACGGTCCGGCTCTTGCGAGACACGCGCTCCCCCTTTTTCTCCCTGTAGCTAGGAGGACTTACGAGGCTCTGGGTTCAGCACAATCTTGGGCCGAGGTCCCCGTCGCTCGGGCGGTTGTTTCCTGATGGCAGAGCGCGAGCGGCGTCGAAAATCCGTTTCAGGTCTGGGCTGAGAGACGGGAGGCGCCGTCTTAGCTCGCTGCTGCTGAGGCGGCCGTTGGCGGCTCTGCGATGAGCTAGATCGCTTGGGCAGGAAGTGACGCATAGCCTGTGAGTCCTTACGGGCTTCGGTGAAGCGCTCGGCGAACTCCTTCACCGCTGGTCCAAACAGGCCGCTTTGGGAGATAGGCGCGTCGAGAAATGACGCCTTATCTGCATCCTTTATCTCTGTCAGCGTCAGCCACAGATGGCGCTTTAAGGACAGTCAGGTTAGCCATAGCACGGCCGATGGATTGGGCGGTGGCTTTTGTAGCTCGCAGCGCTATGTCAGTGGCGCTGCGCAGGTCCTTGAATGCCTCAGGATCGGGTCCAGACTCGTCCATACTGCGGAGAAGTTTAGCTTGAAACACCTGGAGGACAGCCATAGAGTGAAGCGCTGATGCAGCTTGGCCGGCGGCGGCGTATGCGCGACCGGCGAGAGCTGAAGTAGACCGGCAAGGCTTCGAGGGATGAGAAGCTTTAGCTTTCCATCCAGCGTTGAAGGGTGGACACAGATGATTGGCCACAGCCTCCTCGAGGGGCAGAGTCCCCTCATAGCCTCTTTCTTTCACGCTGTCCACAGAGGAGAGCGACAAAGAAAAAGAAGGCTTCAGGTGAGCGGAGTGCGGGGCTTTCCACGACTTCGTGAGTTCGTCGTGAACTTCCGGGAAGAAGGGGGAGGGTCTTTGTCGAGGGGCCTGTCGGCGCCCCTGCAGGAACCACTCGTCCAGTCGGCTGCGGGCGGGTTCTTCCGGGGAAGACCAATCGAGCCCGAGGTCTTCCACGGCCTTAGATAGGATGCGGACGATCTCCGAGTCCATGCTGGAGCCCGCGCTCGTGCCCGCTGATGTCGATGGCGCGGGGTCGAACGACGAACCCGGCCAGTCGTCGGATGCAGCATCACAGGAAAAACTGTCATCCTTGTCATCGTCATCCTCTGACGCGCGAAACGAGACGAGCCCCATCGCTCCGCTGGAGGGGTGCTGGTCCGCCTGTGTGAACTGTGCTGGCGGCGGGGAGTCTTCGGGTGGTGGTGAAGCACGCGGGGACTGGTCCGGCGTGACATCACTGCAAACCGCGTGCTCCGGCGGCCTCTGTGAGCGGCGCTTTTTCTTTCGCGGCTCGACCAGAGGAGATGGCAGCACGGAAGAGGTGGGCTCTTTCGCGGTGAAAACGGCGAAGCGAGTGCGCAGCTCGGTGAGGCCCAGGGCGTCACACTCGGGACATCCGCCTCGAGTAAGGGCAGCCTCTGCGTGGTCCGGTCCCAGGCAGCGGGCACAAATGATGTGACGATCCCCGTCCTGAAGAGGGCCTCGACACGAGGCGCAGGAAGACATTTGAAACAACGCCTTGATAATTTGCTCTTTTAGAAAAAGTGTCGCGGGGGCGAACACTGATAGCTTTTGAAAAGGATATAGGATGATGCGCGCTGGATGGCTTAGCAGAAGGTGATCGAAGGCGGCTGAAGGCGCCGGCGTCCTCGAAGCAGTCCTGCTGTAGGCTTGTCGATGGCGGCGGCGAAAAGACTCGAACAAATCCGGAGGATCCAGCGAAGAGAAGGTTCTTTGCTGAAGGAGATTAAATCTAAAGAACTCAGACGACGGGGCGCCCAATATATAGCCCTTGGCCACACCGATCTTGGCGGGCTCTGACGCGCGTGGGCGCGAAGCACGCTCATTGGAAGCGGGTTCAGAGTCGCCCCGTCATTGGTTCGTGCAGTTGCCGTAGCACAGCCAATGACCGAGCTGCCTCGCTCATTGATGTATGCTGTGCAGCTGCAATGCGTTTTACATAAAGACTTCAATATTTCTCGAGAAAAGGAGTTTTCCCATAGCGTAAGCTATCACGCAATAGGAGGAACCTCTCGAAAGGGAACTACATTGAGTTGTGACCTTCCTTATTTACTAATGTTATTAATAGAAGTAGGATTATGAAAATACAATTTTAACAAATACATATAAATGTTAAAGAGGTTTTTGCCTGTGTGGTTTTGT